>NC_041387.1:676828287-676842399 GCF_002162155.2 Triticum dicoccoides
CGGTTTTTCTTTTTAATTCAAATTTAGTTCAAATTTGACCAAAAATTTGACTAGCTGTAACTTTTATTCTACAAGTCCAAATGAGTTGATTCTTTTTGCATTCTGTTCTTACTGGAAAATCCTAGCAGCACACCCAAGGTGGAATTTTTCTTTGCTGCCTAGAATTTCTGGTAATTTTCAGAAGTGTTCTTGATATTTTCTTTTTGTCATTTGAGTTATTTTCAGAAGGTGAAGCTTGTCTTGAAGGCATCCAGGAGGAGTGTGAAGCTCCTCTGCACTAAGGCAAGCCACAACAACATGATCATGGTGTCTTTGCAATATCCATGATTTTCTACTTGAATTTATATGATATTCATTGCATATAGTATTAAAAATAAATGATGCTTGTGTTATTTAGTTTGTTATGATCAAAATGCTTAGTTAATAGAAATGAATGCTTGAACTAGTGAGTTATAGTTTGAGTAGTTGATTTAAGTAAATTTTGTCATGACTATGGTATTATGAGCATGAGTATTACTTTTGCTATATGAAATTTGATAAATGCCAAGTAAAGTAATGGGTAGAAATAACTAGTAAGAAAGGACCAAAAATGTTGCCAGTTGAGTTTGTGCAAGTAGAACTTTGAATAAGGTTGATCTGGTATTGTCAAAGTGATATATGATGCATGATACATGGTTGCATGAGCATGGCATATTGTGACTCGAGCATTTTTATTTTCAAGTTAAACCTGATGATAATTGAACTTGAACTTAAAAGTTGTTGGGTCATGGTGCCACTGAATCGGGCTGCCAAGTGCAACCACTTTTGCCTTAGTATGGGGAGGTCATAGTCGTTCTATTGTCATGCCTCTTGTCGGTACCTCCAACTAGGGAAGGTTATGTGCGTGTGTTACCCTGGCCCAGTAAGCAGACATAATCTTGTAGACCTGTTGTTGTTATGGTATCGTGTCCCCATTTGGGACTGTGTGTTTGCCAAGACGGTGGTAGTTTTGCCTTTGGTAGGCTGGGTCACCCAGGACTGATCCCAGAGTGGAGTTGGTCGGAGTGGCCGTAACAGTGTCATGGCAATGGGAGGGTTCTGTCGGAATGCCGTTGGTCCACCCGAATGCGAATGCGAGGCCATGGGTTCCGTGGTGTGGGTAAAGTATGCTTCCTCTGCAGAGTGTATTAATCTATCGATAGTCGCGCCCATGGATAAGGGCCCAGTTCATAAGTAAGTCATCCCACGAATCAACTTTCATAAATAATCTTGCACACTAAGTTATTTGCATTACACTGTTGAGTTATGATGATGTCAGTAAGACTGACGGTTGTGGTACTATATGTGATCCGGGAATTATCACTGTTTGGTTTATGAGGTAACCTATTGAACCAAGAGTGGTTCCGCTCGTAGTCTGTCGTGATCACTGTTTGGTTGCGAGGCAACCTGTTGGTAAGAGAGTCCGAGTGACTCGATGCACAAGTTTGGTCACTGCATGAGTGCATGTTGAATTTGCATTAAACTTGTTTAAATGTCATGATGTTGTTTTCCATTATGGTTTTGCTTGTTGCGAGCTTGCAAGTACATTCAATGTACTAACCTGGCATGTTATGCCAGCTTTCAGGAAAGTCTAACTAGATTGGAGTGCTGCCGTGTCTAGACCGTGTCCACATCAGTGTCCCTATGCTATGGAGTCCCGCTACATCGGTATTCCGCGGCCGTGTAGATGTCGTGCTCGAGGCCCCCTCTATGTTCACTAAATAATGTACATATTGTTCAGCCGCACCGAGTGTGCCACTTGGCCTCGCTACTTGATGTAATGTAACACTATGCTTACACTAGTTTCAATAAAGTGGTGATTTCTGTACCAAGATGTTGTGTGTTGCCACAAGACATGATCTCTGGGTTGGCAATGCAAGGTAAACCAGTCGCTCTAAGCCAGGGTGCCATAACGCTTGGTATCAGAGCCGCTCTCAATGTAGGACACGCTAGACCCCGACACGCAAAAGTAAAATGTTAGTTAGTCGCTAACTGAGTGCCGTTAGAATTTGCATCTGGATGCTACACTACATTGCATGCTTTTGACTTATTGTTATTTCTAACCTGTTAATGGTTGTGAGTGTAGATGGCTCCGGTGCTGTATCCATGTCAGTTGCAGCTGATGCCCTACACTTCTCCGCATCTCCTCTGTAGCGTGTGGTGTCGACTATACCCTCACGGTGACGACCCAACATATAGGGTGTAGCGGGAGCGTCTAGCCGACTCCATGTATGAGTATCATGCTGTGGTTACTCTGCGCACCAGTTCGTCAGCGGGTTCTTACACTCGTACCTCTCAGAGCGGTTATGCATCCACCGCCGCTCAGGCCGTCCAGTATGCTGCGTTCGAGATTCTTGTTGAGTTACGCTATGCTGAGGCTCGGATGCAGAACCACCCAGGTTTTTGTTTCTACCCATCCCTGCACAATGATGGTCATGTTCGCTTTCATTCCGTTGATCCGGCGTTCGATAGTGACACTATCCATCTTTCTCGATATATCACTGCTAGTTATCTTCTGATTCACGAGTTGGCTCGAGAGCTGAATCGTGCTCGTTCTGCTTTAGCCGCCGCTAGGTCCTACCCTACTCCACCTTCTATGGGATTTACTCCTTATATTGTGCCCAATTCTAGCTCGCCTGTTTCTCTGGTTACCCCCACGACTAGCTCGGGCACCTCGCCGGTGAACCCACACGGTGCTCCTGTTGAGTGGTCATCTCTTCTTGCTACCCCCGCAGCCCCCATGATCCCTTCTCATTCGGCACTTTCCCCTGAGGAAGAGCCCTCGAGGCAGCATCGTCATGTTACCTTTAACTCGGAGGTTTCAGTTGGAGTCCTCAGTTCAGGATCTAGGTCTGACTCAGGAGAGGATCCGGCAGCACCAGCAGAGTCTTAGAGCGTCTGAATATCAGAAGTGGTCATGTGATGTACGGATGTAGTTGTATGAGCTATGATGCATGTATGCGAGTAGTCGCAACCGTCATAATGTTTACCTTTCATGTATGAGTCTATGTATAATTGTTGGAACTTTTTATTCGATCGCTGTGTTGTCGGTTTGTTTGCTTTTCCAGGTTTGTCGCTGGCTTTTCTTTCCACGATTGGATGTTTCTCATCTCGGTTGCTCTTATTGGAAAAAATAAACAGTAGGATGACACGGGGAGGCAACAGCTCGCAGGCTTGTGAGGTCCCTGTTTGTCGTTCAGCAAGAAAGGCATGACACACCCCAAGCCATATCCGTAACCACCGCCTCCACCGCCAAATCCACCCTCCACTGAACAAATTATGTGAATGTTTGAGGAAACAAGGAATAATGATCTGATTGAGTTGTTAAAAAGTGTGCAAGCTATGGTTGGACAGAATGGAAATCCAAATGGACATCACTCTAAGCTGTCAGATTTTCAAAGGACTAAGCCTCCCAGTTTCAATCAAGTGATTGACCCTTTGCAAGCAGATGATTGGTTGCAAACCATCGAGAAGAAACTTGAGATTGCTCGCACTGATGAAGCTGACAAGGTTCCATTCGCTACCCACTATCTTGAAGGAGCCGCTGCTATATGGTGGCATAATGCTAAAGCTATGTGGCCTGCGGGAGAAGAAATTACATGGGATAATTTCAAGGACCAATTTCTCAAGTATCATATTCTAGTTGGTATCATGAAGTTCAAGCAACGCGAATTTCTTGGTCTCACTCTAGGCAGTCTATTAGTGAGTGAATATTTGCACAAGTTCAACCATCTGGCCCGTTATTCCCTTTATGATGTGGCCACGGAAGAAAGAAAGATAGACAGATTCCTTGGGGGATTAAATCAACACCTCAGCAGTGCTCTCTGCATGCTCGACTTTCCAGATTTTCAGTTCTGGTGAACAAGGCTCTCATTGCAGAAAGAGAGTACAAGCCGGTGCAAGACAACCGCCTCGCAAATAATGACCACAAGCGCAACTTTGAGCCAAAGAAGGACGGACAACCTATTCAGAAGGCCTGTACCTGGCAATAGACTCAAGTGGAGTATAAACCAAATTGGCAGCAAAATGTGAACAAGACCACTACCCAAGTCAAGAATGTTGTGACCAGCCTAGTGCATGAAGAGCGTCAGTGCAATAACGCCTGCTTTAGTTGTGGCCTGACCGAACATTATGCTCGACAGTGTCCCAAGAAGCCAAATGCTACATTCCAGCCGCAAGCCAATCACATGGGGCCATATCATACCCATAAGCTCATCCAGGGGCAAGTTAATAATCTCTCCGCGGAAGAAGCTGTGGAAAACCCCAAAGTCGTCATTGGTATGTTTCTCATTAATAACATACCTGCAATAATTTTATTTGACTCTAGGGCTTCCCACTCTTTTATTTCTTGGAGTTTTGTTGCCCAAAACAAATTTTCTTGCTCGCTTTTGGGGAAAAGTATGCTGGTTCAATCCCCGGGCTCCGTGATCAAAAGCCATCTGATCTCCAAAAATTTGGAAATTGATACCAAGGGAGTCGGTTTTCCAACCACTGTGATAGTCATCGAGTCTGACAAGTTGGATGTTATTTTGGGAATGAACTGGTTGACTCAGTATCAAGTATGCAGAAATTGTGCGACCCGGGAGAAGTCACCCTGAAAAATCAGGAAGGCAAAACCATAAAATTTTATGCCCGCAAAGGCGTACCCAAAAGGGAGATGGTCTTCAATGCAGTAGCTGAAGTATTGGATCTGATTCCTGTGGTCAGTGAATTTCCTGATGTATTCCCCGAAGAATTACCCGGAATGCCTCCAAACGGAGAGCTTGAGTTTCCAATTGATCTTGTACCCGGGACAGCACAGTTGTACAAAAAGTATTAATGGATGCCTTCCTCCGACCTCGTGGAATTAAAGAAGCAGTTGGATGACATGTTGCAAAAAGGATATATTTGCCCAAGTTCTTCACCATGGGGATCACCTGCAATATTTGTGGACAAGAAAGATGGTGGTCTCAGAATGTGTCTGGACTATCGTCAATTGAATGATGTCACCATCAAGAACAAATACCCACTACCAAGGATTGATGATTTGTTCGATCAGATCAGTGGTGCAAACATTTTTTCCAAGATTGATTTAAGGACCGGATATCATCAACTAAAGATCAAGAAGGAAGGTATTCCTAAGATCGCGTTCACTACTCATTACGGTCTTTATGAATATACAGTGATGTCCTTCGCTCTCACAAATGCCCCCGCCTTTTTCATGCATATGATGAACAAGGTGTTCATGGAATTCTTGGATAAGTTTGTGGTGGTTTTGATCGATGATATTCTCATATACTCTAAAAGTGACGAGGAACACAAGGAACACCTCCGAGCAGTCTTATAGACACTCCGTGACCATCAGCTGTATGCAAAATTCAGCAAGTGTGAGTTTTGGCTCAAACAAGTCAGATTTCTGGGGCATGTTCTATCAGCAGAAGGTATTGCAGTGGATCCCAGCAAAGTAAAAGATGTGCTTGATGATGGGGAACGTTGCAGAAAATCAAAAAATTCTACGCTTCACCAAGATCAATCTATGGAGTCATCTAGCAACGAGAGAGAGGATAGCATCTCCATACCCTTGTAGATCGTGAGCGGAAGTGTTCAAGAGAACGGGGTTGAGGGAGTCGTACTCGTCGTGATCCAAATCACCGATGATCCTAGTGCCGAACGGACAACACCTCCGCGTTCAACACACGTACGGTTGGGAAGACGTCTCCTCCTTCTTGATCCAGCAAGGGGGGAGGAAAGGTTAATGGAGATCCAGCAGCACGACGGCGTGGTGGTGGATGCAGCAGCGATCTCGGCAGGGCTTCGCCAAGCTTCAGCGAGAGGGAGAGGTGGTGCGTGGGGAGAGGGAGGCGCCAGAGACTTTTGGGTGCGGCTGCCCTCCCTCCCCCCATCTTTATATAGGGCCCCTAGGGGGGTGCCGGCCCTAGGAGATCCAATCTCCAAGGAGGGGCGGCGGCCAGGGGGGAAACTTGCCCCCAAGCCAGGTGGAGGCGCCCCCACCCCTAGGGTTTCCAACCCTAGGCGCAGGGGGCCCAAGGGGGGGGCGCACCAGCCCACCAGGGACTAGTTCCCCTCCCACTTCAGCCCATGGGGCCCTCCGGGATAGGTGGCCCCACCTGGTGGACCCCCGGGACCCTTCTGGTGGTCCCGGTACAATACCGGTGACCGCGGAAACTTTCCCGATGGCCGAAACCTGACTTCCTATATATAATGCTTCACCTCCGAACCATTCCGGAACTCCTCGTGACGTCCGTGATCTCATCCGGGACTCCGAACAACTTTCAAGTTACTGCATACTCATACGTCTCCAACGTATCTATAATTTTTGATTGCTCCATGCTACTTTTTCTACCGTTTTAGCCAATATTGGGCTTTATTATCCACTTTTATATTATTTTTGGGACTAACCTATTAACCGGAGGTCCAGCCCAGATTTGTTGTTTTATGCCTATTTCAGTGTTTCGAGGAAAAGGAATATCAGACGGAGTCAAAACGAAATGAAATCAACTGGAGAAGTTATTTTTGGAAGGAAAGGAACCCAGGGAACTTGGAGTGCACGTCAGGGGAGATACGGGCTGCCCACGAGGGTGGGGGCGAGCCCACCCCCCTGGACGCGCCCCCTGCCTCGTGGGGCCCCCGTAGCTCCTCCGACATACCCCCCTGCACCCATATATACTCTTGTACCCTAAAACTTCCAGAATAGAAGATAGATTGGGAGTTCTGCCGCCGCAAGCCTCTGTAGCCACCAAAAACCAATCGGGACCCTGTTCCGGCACCCTGCCGGAGGGGGATCCCATCACCGGAGGCCATCTTCATCATCCCGGCGCTATCCATGACGAGGAGGGAGTAGTTCACCCTCGGGGCTGAGGGTATGTACCAGTAGCTATGTGTTTGGTCTCTCTCTCTCTTGTGTTCTCTCTCGTGTTCCCTCTATGACACGATCTTGATGTATCATGAGCTTTGCTATTGTAGTTGGATCTTATGATGTTTCTCCCCCTCTACTCTCTTGTGATGAATTGAGTTTCCCTTTGAAGTTATCTTATAGGATTGAGTCTTTTATGAGAACAGTTGATGTATGTCTTGCCGTGATTATCTGTGGTGACAATGGGATATCATGTGCTACTTGATGTATGTTTTGGTGATCAACTTGCGGGTTTCGTGACATTGGGAACCTATGCATAGGGGTTGGCACACGTTCTTGACTCTCCGGTAGTAGCTTTGGGGCAATCTTTGAAGTACTTTTATGTTGGTTGGATGAATCTGAGATTGTGTGACGCATATCGTATAATCATGCCCACAGACACTTGAGGTGACAATGGAGTATCTAGGTGACATTAGGGTTTTGGTTGATTTGTGTCTTAAGGTGTTATTCTAGTATGAACTCTATGATGGATTGAGCGGAAAGAATAGCTTTATGTAATTTTACTACGAACTCTTGAATAGATAGAACAGAAATGATAACTTTGAGGTGGTTTCGTAACCTACCATAATCTCTTCGTTTGTTCTCCGCTATTAGTGGCTTTGGAGTGACTCTTTGTTGCATATTGAGGGATTGTTATATGATCTATCTATGTTATTATTGTTGAGAGAACTTGCACTAGTGAAAGTATGAACCCTAGGCCTTGTTTCCTACCATTGCAATACCGTTTACGCTCACTTTTACCACTTGTTACCTTGCTGTTTTTGTAATTACAGATTACAAATACCTTTATCTACTATCTATTTTGCACTTGTATCTTCATCTCTTCGCCGAACTAGTGCACCTATACAATTTACCATTGTATTGGGTGTGTTGGGGACACAAGAGACTCTTTGTTATTTGGTTGCAGGGTTGTTTGAGAGAGACCATCTTCATCCTACGCCTCCTACGGATTGATAAACCTTAGGTCATCCACTTGAGGGAAATTTGCTACTGTCCTACAAACATGTGCACTTGCAGGCGCAACAACGTATACAAGAAGAAGGTTGTGTAGTAGACATCAAGCTCCTTTCTGGCGCCGTTGCCGGGGAGGTTACCGCTTGAAGGTATATCTTTAGATCTTGCAATCGAATCTTTTTGTTTCTTGTTTTAGCACTATTTTAGTTTATAAAATAAAAGTACAAAAAAATGGAATTGATTTTGTCTCATACGCTTCATCTTTTTAATATCTTTCGTGAGTATGATGGAAAGGAAAATTGTGCCAAAGTGTTAGAAGAAGAATGCATTAAAATGTTTGGCACTAAATATTTCAATGATGAGCATGATTGCAATGTTGTTAGTATGAACTCCTTGAATATCCATAGTACTAATGATGATTGCACTAGTTATGATGAAAATGCCTCCTATAAACATGTCAATTTTTGTGGAGTGCATTGGGTTTGCAAGTACACACTAAATAGGGAAGATAGATATTGCAAGAGTCATAAGTACTTAAAAACTAAATTTTTGCAAGAAAGGCTAGATGTTTGTGTTGAAGATTTAAATTATTTTGGCCGTACTTGTGGACTTTGCAATGAAAGTGGTCATTTAGCTATCCGATGCAAATTGTTTCATGATCTAATCGTGTCCAAAAATTGTGATGACTTGATTTCCCTTGCACATTATAATGAACTTAGTTTGCTTATGGGCTATGAAGAAATGAAATGTATAACCAACTATCTCCCAGATTTTGCCCATTATAAACTTCTTGGTTTTGATCTAGAGGAAATTTATATGTATTGTGCGGTGAATTGCATTGAAAATCCTTATATTGCCAATTACATAAAGAAAAGAAAACAAATATAAGATGAGGAGAATACTAATGAAAGGGAAGAGACTTCCCAATATCCTCCTATTATTTCTTATGATGAATCAGGTAACAAGGAGGAGCCTTCTATTCAACCAATCTCATTAATAAGGAGCTCCAAAAAGAGGATTGAACCCACACATGATGTGGTGAAGAAGAAGAAAATAAAAAGGAAGAGAGGTAAAAAGGTATCTCTCCCAAATAAAGTTGCTCCTATTATTGTTGTGCCTCATGAAAACAAATCAAAAATAATTGTGCAAGATGATGCACTTGATGATGATCTCGTTATGCCTATTGCTTGTTGTGATGATTATGATTGGGAAGATAATGATACTTCTTATGATCTTGAAAATCTTTTTTGTACTTGCTTGGAATATGACAATTGCTATACTATTGGTGCTATCAATATTTTTAATGATGAGAGTGATTATGCTTATGATATGAAAGGGCCCAAGCTTGGGGAAGCTATGTTTGATTGGGATGAAATATTTGAAAATATATTTGCTGGAATTAATGTTTGTTCCAAGCTTGGGGATGCTATGTTTAATGAAGATGATATTTTTAGCATCCCAAGTTTTGATTTGCAAAGTTGTTATGATGATGGCATGCCTCCTATGTATGATGATTACTGTGATAAAACTTATGCTATAAAAAGTAGTGATGATTATATTTACAAATCGTGTCATGATTATGATTACCCTTTTTCTGAACATTACTCTTTTAATGTGGAAACAATTTTTAGTGTTCAAGTCTCTCATGATACTCCCACTACTATTCATGAGAAGAAATTTGCTTATGTTGAGAGTAGTAAATTTTCTATGCAAGTAGATCATGAAAAGAATGCTTTAGGTGCTGGTTATATTGTTGAATTCATTCATGATGCTACTGAAAATTATTATGAGAGAGGAACATATGCTTGTAGGAATTGCAATAATGTCAAGTTTCCTCCCTATGTGCTTAAATTCTTGAATCTATGCTTGTGTTACCTTCCTATGCTAGTTGATTATTGTTCCCATAAGTTGTTTGCTCACAAAATCCCTATGCACAGGAAGTGGGTTAGACTTAAATGTGCTAGTCATATGCTTCATGATGCTCCTGTTATGTTTCAATTCTTATCTTTTTTGTGAGCATCATTGTCATCATCATGCCTAGCTAGAAAGGCATTAAAGAAAAGCGCTTGTTGGGAGACAACCCAATATTTATCCTTACTGTGTTTGTGTGTCCACATGATTATGATACTGTAGTAATCATGTTTTATAGCTTTTGTTTCAATAAAGTGCCAAGTAGAATCTTTGGGAAGACTTGGGTGAAGTTTATGTGATCTTGCTGTGAAAAACAGAAACTTTAGCGCTCACGAGATTAGCTGCCATTATTTACTGGAGATCGCTTTTAGGTTGATTCTTTTTGAAGATAATTAATAGACAAATTTCTCAGTTCCACCAATTTATTTCATAATTTTTTGGGTTCCAGAAGTATACGTTTTATACATATTACTATAGACTGTTCTGTTTTTGACAGATTCTGTTTTCTATGTGTTGTTTGCTTATTTTGATGCATCTATGGCTAGTATTAAGTGGTATGAACAATAGAGATGTTAGAATGCAGTAGATATTACACCAATATGAATTTAGAATGAGTTCATTACAGTACCTAAGTGGTGGTTTTATTTTCTTATACTAACGGAGTTTACGAGTTTTGTGTTGAGTTTTGTGTGGTTGAAGTTTTCAAGTTTTGGATAAAGATTCAATGGACTATAGAATAAGGAGTGGAAAGAGCCTAAGCTTGGGGATGCCCAAGGCACCCCAAGGTAGTATCCAAGGACAACCAAGAGCCTAAGCTTGGGGATGCCCCGGAAGGCATCCCCTCTTTCGTCTTCGTTCATCGGTAACTTTACTTGGACCTATTTTTTTATTCACCACATGATATGTGTTTTGCTTGGAGCGTCAATTTCTTTTGTTAGGTTTTGCTTGCTGTTAGTTAGAATAATGTTTTTAATCTTTAGTTTCAATAATAGTGTCAAGGATAGCCTTTACCATGCTTATTTTGCTTGTATACATGTTGCTGTTTGAAAACAGAAAGTTTACCGCTATTGCAAAACAACTCCCTAGAAAAGTCAGAGAATGGTATTACGTTGAATCTTTTTGCATTTTGAGCTATGATAAATTTATTACAGTGGGAATTTTAGTTCATAATTTTTGGATTCAGGGAAGTATTGATACTCTTGCACTCTTTACAGACTGTACTGTTTTGGCAGATTGCTGTTATGTTTGCATTGTTTTCATATGTTTTCTTGTTTAATGATTCTATTTGAGGATAGGAGTATTAAATATACAGAGGCATTTAGTATGAAATGTTGAATAATAATTTAAGTGATTTGTTACAGTAGAAAATGATAAGGTTTTGCATTGGTTTATACTAACCTATCTCATGAGTTCTTGTTGAGTTTGTTGTGAATGAAGCTTTTGATAAAAAGAGAAACCATGATATGAGAGGAATTAAGGAGACACAAAAGCTTAAGATTGGGGATGTCCAAGGCACCCCAAGATAATATTTCAAGAAGTCTCAAGCATCTAAGCTTGGGGATGCCCCGGTAGGCATCCCACCTTTCTTCTTCAACAACTATCGGTTAGTATCGGTTGAGCCTAAGTTTTTGCTTCTTCACTTGAGTTGTGCTATCCTTGCAATGTAATTTTATTTTGTTTTTCTTGCTGCTTGAATACAATACGAAGATCTGAAATTCTTAAATAGGAGAGTCTTCACATAGTTGCATAATTATTCGACTACTCATTGATCTTCACTTATATGTTTCGGAGTAGTTTTTGTTATTGCTCTTAGTGCTTCACTTATATCTTTTGAGCGTGATAATTTTTGCTCTAGTACTTCACTTAGATCTTTAAGAGCACGGTGGTGGATTTGTTTTAAAGAAACTATTGATCTCTCAAGCTTCACTTAGATTATTTTGAGAGTTGTTAATAGCATGGTAATTTGCTTAAAGATAATATACTTGGTATTCAAGATATGTGAAACTTTCTTTTGAGTGCGTTGAATACTAAGATAAATTTGATGCTAGATAATTGTTTTGAGATATGGACGTGATAATATCAAAGCAATGCTAGGTGGGGTGATTATGAATTTAAAGAATGCTTGTGTTGAAGTTTGTGATTCCCGTAGCATGCACGTATGGTGAACCGCTTTGTGATGAAGTCGGAGCACAATTTTATTTATTGATTGTCTTCCTTATGAGTGGCAGTCGGGGACGAGCGATGGTCTTTTCCTACCAATCTACCCCCCTAGGAGTATGCGTTTAGTGCTTTGGTTTTTGATGACTTCTAAATTTTTGCAACAAGTGCATGAGTTCTTTTGATTAATGTTGAGTCCATGGATTACACGCACTCTCACCCTTCCACTATTGCTAGCCTCTCTAATACCGCGCACTTCTCGCCGGTATCATACACCCACCATATACCTTCCTCAAAACAGCCACCATACCTACCTATCATGGCATTTCCATAGCCAGTCCGAGATATATTGCCATGCAACTCTCCACCGTTCCGTTCATATGACATATATTAGTTTTGTCATATTGCTTTTTGCATGAACATGTAGTTGACATTGTATTTGAGGCCACCTTCATAATTTTCATACATGTCACTCATGATTCATAGCATATCCCGGTACACTGCCGGAGGCATTCATATAGAGTCATATTTTGTTCTAAGTATCGAGTTGTAATTGTTGAGTTGTAAGAGAAAAATAAAAGTGTGATGATCATCATTATTAGAGCATTGTCCCAGTGAGGAAAGGATGATGGAGACTATGATTCCCCCATAAGTCGGGATGAGACTCCGGACTTTATAAAAAAAATAAAAGAGGCCAAAGAAGCCCAAATGAAAAAAAAGAGGCCAAAGAAGCCCACCAAAATAAAAAAATGAGAGAAAAAGAGAGAAGGGACAATGCTACTATCCTTTTACCACACTTGTGCTTCAAAGTAGCACCATGATCTTCATGATAGAGAGTCTCATATGTTGTCACTTTCATATACTAGTGGGAATTTTTCATTATAGAACTTGGCTTGTATATTCCAATGATGGGCTTCCTCAAAAGTGCCCTAGGTCTACGTGAGCAAGCAAGTTGGATGCACACCCACGTAGTTTCTTTTGTTGAGCTTTCATATACTTATAGCTCTAGTGCATCTGTTGCATGGCAATCCCTACTCACTCATATTGATATCTATTAATGGGCATCTCCACAGCCCGTTAATACGCCTAGTTGATGTGAGACTATCTTCTCCTTTTTGTCTTCTCCACAACCACCATTCTACTCCACCTATAGTGCTATGTCCATGGCTCACTGTCACACCCTAGCTAGTCATGCATCAGAGTGTGTGCATCATGTTTAAATTCCATTTAATTTGAAATGGGGATTTGTGAAACCCTCAGAATCATTTTTAGAATGACCCAAATAAAAATTTCTCCAAAAGGGTCCAAGAAAATGCTCATGTTGCTCTCTGAAAATATTGGACAGAGATAATAATCAAACCAATATTTTTAAGAGCTCATATGTATTTATTTTGGGCATTTGGAATTAATGCATAAATATTTGCTTTGGAAATATATTAATTATATATATTAATATATGTCCAAATATTATGCCATTTATAAAGGAGCTCTGAAATAATATATCTAGCCCCTGCAAAAATTGGCATAAGTTAAATAAATGATTTAATATATTATTTAAATCAAAACAAATGTCAGAAATTAGAAAACAGAAAAAAAATAAAAGGGAGAAGCTTACCTGGGCTCCTCCCTGTGCAGCCCAGCCAGCTGGCCGGCCCAGCCAGCAGCCGGCCCAGCCCACCTCCCTCCTCTGTCGTCTTCGTCCTCGACAGAGGGAGGGGAGTGTGGCCGGCGCGCGCGCGCCACCGCGCCACGCCACCTCTCTCCCTGCTTGCCTGCCCTCCCCTCCTCGCTCGATGCCCCGGACGACGCCACGCCTCCCCCCTGCTCTCTCTCACTCGCCCCGGCTCTCCCCTCCTCTCCCTCGCTCTCTCTCTCACACGGCCGAACACCACCGTCGCCGCCGTTCGCCATAGCAGCCGTCTCCGGCCACCCCTCGCTCCCCCGACTAGCTCAGAAGCTCCGCCACAACCCCCTCTTCCTCCCCACCGCTCCACGGGCCTCCGGAAGCCCTGCATCGCCGCCACGTCGCCGTTCCCCTCTTCGGGCTCCGACCATCATCGCCGTCGAATTCGCCGTCTCCAGCGCGTCTCCGAGCCCGCTTCGACGCCCACTGCAACCGCGGTGAGCCCCCGAGTCGTTTCCCCCTTCTCCCCTGGTCT
>NC_041387.1:676842409-676876965 GCF_002162155.2 Triticum dicoccoides
CCCCGGCTCTCCCCTCCTCTCCCTCGCTCTCTCTCTCACACGGCCGAACACCACCGTCGCCGCCGTTCGCCATAGCAGCCGTCTCCGGCCACCCCTCGCTCCCCCGACTAGCTCAGAAGCTCCGCCACAACCCCCTCTTCCTCCCCACCGCTCCACGGGCCTCCGGAAGCCCTGCATCGCCGCCATGTCGCCGTTCCCCTCTTCGGGCTCCGACCATCATCGCCGTCGAATTCGCCGTCTCCAGCGCGTCTCCGAGCCCGCTTCGATGCCCACTGCAACCGCGGTGAGCCCCCGAGTCGTTTCCCCCTTCTCCCCTGGTCTCTTTCGACCTCTAGGCCTTAGCCCCACCTTGGCCGAGAGCTCCACGCCGCCGGCGATGTCGCCGTCGTGGCCACGGTCACCGTATCGCCCAACCGAGCACACTATCGTGCTCCACGCCTCACTAGGAGCACGCAGCACGCACCAACGCCTCCCCAAACACCCTGCAACGCCGACTCCGACCGCACCCGAACTCCGGCCGCCGCTCACGAGCTCGCCGTCGACGGTACCGGCCACCCCAGGCTCGGCCACCACCACCGTTCGACGCGCGGGAGCAAGAGCTCTCCAACGAGCCCAAGAACGGCCTCGCCCGTGCCCTGTAGCGCGATCCCGCATCGCGCCGCCGTCTCGGGCCTCGCCGGCGTCACGTCGCCGGTGGGTTTGACCCACTTTGACCACGGCAGGACCCCCCTGAGTCCCTGACAGGTGGGCCCAGCCCTGTAGCTAATTAGGATTAGCGCTAACCACTGTTAGTTAACCCCCTGACACTGACCAGTGGGCCCCAGCGCCACTAACCCCTAATTAGGATTAAACTAACCCTGTTTAACCCCCCTGTCACTGACGTGTGGGCCCCACACGTCAGGTTTGACTCCAGCCAGCCGCAGTTGACCACTGACGTCATGCTGACGTCATGCTGGCGCAATAATTATAATTTCTGGATTTAATTTAAATCAGGAAATTCCAGAATATTATTTAAACTTCAAAAATTCATAACTTTTATTCTGTAACTCCAAATTGGACAAATTATATATGAAAAATGATCAGAAAAATCCAATCTATCCATCTGTACTATTTTCATGCATGATCAAACAAGTTAAATTGATGTTTTAAGCAGAACAAGAAAAAGCACTTAAAGAGGCCATGTTTGAGTTTGAAATTTGAATCTTTGATTCAAATTTGTTCAAACCCTTCTGGTTTTAGTTGCATTAGCCCAACACACTCATCTTGCCATGTCTCATGCATGCATCATATTGTTGCACATTGTTTGGTGATGTTTGCGTATCGATGTCCTTTGCGACAGGTTCTGCCTCCGAGGAGTACCGTGATTACCCTAACGAAGAACCGTATCAGTGCATCGAACCATCAGGCAAGCAACCAACCATTTGATCATATCAATACAATCCCATGTTCTCGCTCCTGCTCTCTTTTACTGCATTAAGACAACGCGTTTCAAACTGCTGTGTGCTACGGTAGTTGAACCCATTTCCTCTGCATGACCTGTCATTGCCACAGTAACTAGATGAAACCCACTAGCATGTGTAGGAGTTGATTGAGCCATATGTATGTGTTGTTCCTACCTTGCTATGCCTGCTATGCTTAGAGTCGTGTCAGGTCTGGTTCATCTGGGTGATGGGCTAGAGTGAAATGATTATGTCGGTAATGAGAGTGGTGTGGTGAACACGATTTGGTAAAGGTATCGATGAGAGGCCATGTAGGAGTACATGGTGGGTTGTTTCATTGAAGCCGACCTTAAGCACTGAGATCTGTATGTGTGATTTAAGAATCAGCTACTACCATGCATTGGGCCCGAAACCAATGGACCCTCTCGACTTCTTATTCACCCTAGTTCTCCGTCCAGGAGTTGCAAGTAGTTTCTGGTGTTTGTAGCCTACTGGAGGCCGTGGACAGCGCTGACCGTAGTAGGTACGTGGCCGGGTGTACCGAATACCCGTTAGGTATCTCGGGAACCCTGTTCACATCGTTCGGGGCCGTATGGGAAACCTCGGCCGGACTCCCTGCGGATGGAACCTGAATAGGCGATAAACCTGGACTGGAGGCTTAGGTGATTAGGTAGGTCGTGGCCGACACCCACGTTGGGCTTCCGCTTGAAGGTTGCCGAGTACATGTCGTGTAAACGACGGTAAGTGGTGAGAGCGTGTATGAAGAAGTACCCCCTGCAGGGTTAACATGATCTATTCGAATAGCCGCGTCCGCGGTAAAGGACTACTTGGTTGCCTATACAGTTCATAGACAAGTAAATGGAAACTACTAAAAGCCTCAAGATAAGTGTGAGTGCCGAGGATGGCTCTTCCGTAGGAAGACGGAGGCGGATCCTCGGTAGTGTATTGAATTGGTGAGTAGTGGACTCGTGTGCGCAAAAATCATTTCAGTTGGAGTATCGTAGGATAGCCTAGCCAAGAGTCAAAGCTGGCTTGCTGCAATAACTCCACCAACCCTTCTTGATACTATGCATGTATGTAGGATCTGATGTAAGTCTTGTTGAGTACCTTTGTACTCATGTTGCTATAATCTACATTTTTACAGAAGACGCTGCAACCCCTTCTGATGGGTTCTATGTAGACGTTGACATAAACGAGTAGGCTAAAGACCCAGGTGGTGACCCTGAGCTTGTGAAGGACCACGTAGTATAGTTAGGCTTTCCAAGCCTCTTTTATTTTACTAGTTGTCTGTACTCAGACAAGTTACTTCCGCTGCTGGTTTGTATGACTGTATGACTTGTATGTGGGGTCGTGAGACCCGTACCTTTGTGTATGTTATGTATGGCTCACTGAGCCTTAAATAAAGTACTTGTGTCATAGAGTCATGTTGTGATGCTTCGTTGTATTTGCACATATCGAGCATATTGTGTGTATGATCGAAATGCTTGGTATGTGTGGGATCTGACTATCTAGTTGTTTATCTTTAGTAGCCTCTCTTACCGGGAAATGTCTCCTAGTGTTACCGCTGAGCCATGGTAGCTTGCTACTGCTCTGGAACACTTAGGCTGGCCGGCATGTGTCCTTCTTCGTTCCTGTGTCTGTCCCTTCGGGGAAATGTCACGCTTTGAGTACCGGAGTCCTGTTAGCCCGCTACAGCCCGGTTTACCGGAGTCCTGCTAGCCCAGTGCTACAGCCCGGACCCACTTGCTGATGACCGACACGTTCGAAGCTGGGTCATGGATGCCTGTCCCTGTAAGTCTGTGCCACTTTGGGTTTACGACTAGTCATGTCAGCCCGGGCTCTTTATCATATGGATGCTAGCGACACTATCATATACGTGAGCCAAAAGGCGCAAACGGTCCCGGGCAAAGGTAAGGCGACACCCGTGGGAACACCGTGCGTGAGGCCGCAAAGTGATATGAAGTGTTACCGGCTAGATCGATATGACATCGAGTCGGGGTCCTGACAGCGTTGGCATCAGAGCCGGACTGCCTGTAGGTTCTCCAAGCCAAACTGGTCGATGTTGAGTCTAGAAATTCTTTAGTTATATGTAGGGGAATTGTTTGTGGGTTGGAACGTAAGGCTCTTTTTACTTCTTTATCTTATGAAATTCTGATCTGAGTCAGTCCATTCTTCCACCGGGGGTTAAGGAATTAGGACCTATTCTCTCTATCAGGATCACGTGTTACTAATCAGTAGTACCTTATAAGTTTGATGGATACAAGCCTAGTTCAGTTCTACTACCACATTATGTTGTTAGAATGGTTTCAGAACTTTGATATGATGATGTTGAGTGTGTACGAAATCCTTTGTCAAATGTCTCAAAATCCTTTTTGAGCATTTACAGCTGTTATGCTGCCGAAATTTTGCTAGAAATTCTAATGCCTTTGCATTATGATTGTGCTTTCAGATGGCCACTCGCGACCTCAATCAAGTGGTTCGCCTGACTCGATGCCTAGATGTACCCGGCCATACTGCCAAGTTGGTCAGGGTAATGACTGAGGCTGGATACCGCTGGTATCCCGAGTACACGGTCGAAGAGCAATTTCGAGACTTTAATCAAAGCCAGTATCTCTGCACTGTCAGGATATTTCCATCTTATCCTGGATCCACCGAGCCTCTTCATTGCTCCTATGGACTCGGGGTTACTATTGAGATGGCTGTGCAGGACGCCGCCTACTCTATGATGACCAGATCTGGTTTATTTCGGGACTCTGATTTCCAGTATATGCCAGGATCACTTCCGGGAGCACAAGGGTATCTCCAGGCTATCTATGCTGACCCCACTCAGGAGGATTCACGGACTCGCACCACTGCTGAGATGCTCGAGGATAAGGACCGTGAAAATCGGGCCTTAAGGTTAGAGCTCTTCAATACCCGTGCTGACCACTGGGCCACTTTGACTCGGTTCGCACCGGCGGTGCAAGCTGGATATTCGGATATGCGCGATCTCTATCCTGTGAGATCTGCTCTGCCGGACGTGATGGTTTGGCGTGATGTAGGAGGCATCACCCCACCTCGCGGTCCCCGCAGGCCACCGTCTGTTGGTCCAAGACCTCATCCTAGCCCCTATGGTCCCCAAGCTTCGCGAGATCGTCTGTTTCCGGATGATCATGTTGAGCTTCCAGGCTATGGAGGCGACTTCTACGAGGACTACTACGGATCGGTCTGAGTTAGCGATAGTATCACTAGTTCGCACTAGCTGTGTCGTCTATCGTCCCGCGTGACTCGTGGGATATGACCTAGTTTGTACTCTTTCCGGAGGTGTAGAAAAATAATGTATAGGAGCTTGGAATGCCTCCGATGAGATGTAATCCTCTTTTCACCGTAATAGTACTTTGTTTGGTCTTGTACTAAACCCTGTATGGTGTGTATGACGATGGAATAAAGAAGCAGTTTCTGTATCTACCATGTCATACGGATGATCATCTTGCATTTCGAGTTATTCCTTACATTTCTATCCTTTGTCGGAATTTTATCATTCTGACTAAATCATTGTCTTGTTTACCTAGGATGGTCAACACGCGCGCTAACCCTGCTTCTCAAGAGCAGGCCGAAGGAAGTGAAGGCAGGAATGAAAATCTGCCTCATCCTCCTTCACTAGCCGAGGTTATGATGGAAGCTGAGAGAAACAAGCGGGAGACCAACCGTTTGTTGGAGCGTATTGAACAGAATACAGCACACCATCAGAGGACTAACGTGGTGTCACTCAGTGATTTTATCAAATTGCATCCACCCACGTTCCACCACTCCGTCGAGCCTCTCGACGCTGATGACTGGCTTCGCAGTATCGCTCACAAACTGCGTTCCGCGCTGGTAGCGGAGGCTGACAAGGTCACCTTTGCTGCATATCATCTTGAAGGCCCCGCCAGTCTATGGTGGGAGAATTATGGAGCTATGCGCCCAGCGGGCCATGTCACTACTTGGGCTGAATTCAGCGAGGCTTTCCGTGAACATCACATTCCGGAGGGTCTCATGGACCGTAAACGTGAAGAATTTTGCAGTTTCACCCAAGGCCGACTTTCTGTGGATGCCTATAGCAGGGAGTTTGGTAATCTCGCCCGATATGCAACTGAGGAAGTGTCTACCGATGCCAAGAAGCAAGCAAGGTTCCGTAAGGGCCTTAGTCCTGAGCTTCGCCGCGACCTCCGTCTGCATGAGTGCACATCTTTTCAGAAACTTGTCAACAAAGCCATCAGTGCTGAAACTGGTCAGACTGACTATGACGCAACACGCAAGCATGGCCGTGACATGGGTTCCTCATCCGGTGCTGGTCCTCAGAAGCGCCGCGTGTGGGTGCCCAACACCGCCCTGCCACCCAGGTTCACACCGAGGCCATCCTTCCAGGCGCCTCGCCCTGTTCAACAGTCTGCACCGGCCAAGCCCTATGGGGGTCCAACTAACAATGCTCCTCCACGTACCAGTTCCCTGACTTGTTTCAAGTGTGGGGAATCTGGCCACTATATGCGTGAGTGTCCCCAGACCAACCCCAATCAATCTGTTAAAGTTGTTGGCCGTGGCAAGCCGACAGGAAAAATATTCCACGCCAAGCCGGTCACCGCCTCACGTGGCCATGTCAACTGTATCTCTGCCGAAGAAGCTCAAGAGGATCCCAACGTCGTCCTCGGTACGCTTCTTGTCAATTGCCACCCGGCATCTGTTCTTTTCGATACAGGAGCCTCTCATTCTTTTATATCTGAAAATTATGCTCGTTTGCATAACGTCGCATTCGGTGATATGCCAACCTCTATGGTAATTCAAACTCCGGGATCCAAATGGCAAACTTCTAGAGTAAGCCATGGAAATGAAATCCAAGTCGACAGACTTGTTTTCCTTGCCTCTTTGATAGCCCTTAAATTTTCAGATATTAATATCATTTTGGGTATGGACTGGATGTCAGCTCATCATGCCAAAATTGATTGCTTCTCTAGGACTGTTCAACTCACTCACCCTTCGGGCAAGATAGTCAATGTCTTGACCCGAATAGCCAAGCGACAATTATATTCTCTTAACGCCAGCCCTTTGCCAGACCTTGAGGATGTTCCGGTAGTCCGTGACTTCCCGGATGTCTTTCCAGAGGAATTGCCAGGTGTTCCACCTGACAGGGATGTTGAGTTTGTAATAGACCTCATTCCAGGAACCGTTCCGATTGCTAGAAGACCTTATAAGATGGCACCCCTAGAACTAGCCGAGCTTAAGAAACAACTCGATGAGTCCTTGAAAAAGGGTTTCATCCGACCTAGTTCATCTCCGTGGGCTTGCCCCGTTCTCTTCGTCAAGAAGAAGGATGGTACGGACCGGATGGTTGTAGATTACCGACCTGTCAATTTGGTCACAATCAAGAACAAATATCCGCTTCCCAGGATCAACGACCTGTATGATCAGCTCGCTGGATCCTCAGTCTTTTCCAAGATGGATTTGAGGTTGGGCTACCATCAAATAAAAATCAGAAATGGGGACATTCCTAAAACGTCCTTTGTTACTCGTTATGGCCAATACGAGTACACCGTCATGTCCTTCGGTTTAACCAACGCTCCAGCCACCTTTTCTCGGTTAATGAACTCAATCTTCATGGAGTATTTGGATAAATTCGTCGTGGTTTACCTCGATGATATACTCATCTACTCCAAGAACGAGGAAGAACATGCCGAACATCTAAGGCTAGTGTTGCAGAAACTTCGAGAGCATCGCCTTTATGCCAAATTTTCTAAATGTGAATTCTGGTTGCCAGAAGTGACCTATCTAGGTCATGTAATATCTGGTAAAGGTATTGCTGTTAACCCTGAGCGAGTTCAAGCCGTCCTTAATTGGACTCCACCTGAATCGGTCAAGCAAGTTCGGAGTTTTCTGGGCTTAGCGAGCTATTGTCGTCGCTTCATCGAGAACTTCTCCAAAGTTGCTAAACCCCTAATCGAACTCCTCAAGAAAGATAAGAAGTTCGAGTGGACTCCACAATGTGAGCACAGCTTTCAGGAACTGAAAAGACGCCTGACTTCTGCTCCCGTACTGGTACCGCCAGACTTCTCCAAGGACTTTGTTATCTACTGCGACGCCTCGCGACAAGGACTAGGTTGCATTCTCATGCAAGATCGACACGTAATTGCTTACGCTTCACGGCAATTGCACCCACATGAGGAGAATTATCCTACTCATGATCTAGAGCTTGCAGCCGTAGTCTATGCACTTAAGACTTGGCGACATTACCTCCTCGGTAATCGTTGCGAAATATTCACTGATCACCAAAGTCTGAAGTACATCTTCACCCAACCGGATCTGAATCTCAGGCAAAGACGTTGGGTTGAGTTGATCACAGACTTCGACTTAGGAATAACCTACACCCCAGGGAAAGCCAACGTCATGGCTGATGCGCTAAGTCGTAAATCCTATTGTAACAATCTGATGTTACAACAGAGTCAACCGCTTCTCCATGAGGAATTTCGGAAGCTTAACCTTCACATTGTACCTCAAGGTTTTCTTTCCACCTTGGTAGCAAAACCTACCCTTACGGATCAAATTATCAAAGCACAGAAGGTAGATCCGGGAATCTCCCGCATCAAGAGAAACATTCAGAAAGGAATTGCGAATTGCTTCTCCATTAATGATCAAGGGGTCGTATACTTCGGGAATCGACTAGTGGTTCCCAAAGTGCGAAACCTGAGGCGTTTGATCCTTAAGGAAGCTCATGAATCTCCTCTCACCATTCATCCCGGTAGTACCAAGATGTATCAGGACCTACGCCAGAGGTTCTGGTGGACTAGGATGAAGAGAGAAATTGCTCAGTATATTGCAAGTTGCGACGTCTGTCGTCGTGTTAAAGCAGAGCACCAACGGCCTGCTGGCACCCTTCAACCCTTAGCTATTCCTGAATGGAAATGGGATAAAATTGGTATGGATTTCATTACCGGTTTTCCCAGGACCAGGAGAGGGAATAATGCTATCTTCGTCGTTGTCGATCGTCTTTCCAAAGTAGCCCATTTCTTACCTGTTCGTGAGAGTATAACTGCTAGTCAGCTGGCAGACTTATACATCTCCTGAATAGTGTCCCTCCATGGTGTTCCTTTGGAAATTAAATCGCATCGAGGAAGTCTTTTCACCTCTCGATTTTGGGAAAGTTTCCAAAATGCTATGGGAACTCGTCTCTCCTTTAGCACCGCTTTCCACCCTCAGTCGAGTGGTCAAGTGGAACGCGTCAACCAGATTCTAGAAGACATGCTTCGAGCCTCTGTTATCTCATTCGGAATGGATTGGGAGAAGTGCCTTCCATTTGCCGAATTCGCTTATAACAACAGCTATCAATCTAGCTTGGGTAAAGCCCCTTTTGAAGTTCTCTATGGACGACGGTGTCGAACACCCCTTAACTGGTCAGAGACCGGGGAAAGACAATTCTTTGGCCCGGATATGATTCAGGAAGCAGAAGAACAAGTTCGTATCGTTCGTGAAAAGTTGAAAACAGCCCAATCCCGTCAAAAGAGTCAATATGACCGAAAGCATAAGGCTATGACTTTCGAGGTTGACGAGAAGGCTTATCTTCGGGTCACCCCTCTGAAGGGAACCCATCGTTTCGGTATCAAAGGCAAATTGGCTCCTCGTTACATTGGACCTTTTCGCATTCTCGCCAAACGAGGAGAAGTTGCCTACCAGTTGGAACTACCTCCGCATCTCTCCAGAGTCCACGATGTCTTCCACGTTTCTCAACTCAGGCGTTGCTTCTCGGATCCTATCCGTGAAGTGGACCACGAAACACTTGATCTCCAAGATAATCTTACATATCGAGAGTACCCCATCCGTATCCTCGATCAGGCCGAGCGTACCACTCGACGCCAGAACATCAAGTTCCTCAAAGTTCAGTGGTCTCATCATTCTGAGGATGAAGCAACTTGAGAAAGGGAAGATCGTCTTCGACTTGAGTATCCCGCCTTCTTCCCGGAGGAACCCAAATCTCGGGACGAGATTCTTTTGAGTGGGGGTGAGTTGTCACACCCTAGCTAGTCATGCATCAGAGTGTGTGCATCATGTTTAAATTCCATTTAATTTGAAATGGGGATTTGTGAAACCCTCAGAATCATTTTTAGAATGACCCAAATAAAAATTTCTCCAAAAGGGTCCAAGAAAATGCTCATGTTGCTCTCTGAAAATATTGGACAGAGATAATAATCAAACCAATATTTTTAAGAGCTCATAGGTATTTATTTTGGGCATTTGGAATTAATGCATAAATATTTGCTTTGGAAATATATTAATTATATATATTAATATGTCCAAATATTATGCCATTTATAAAGGAGCTCTGAAATAATATATCTAGCCCCTGCAAAAATTGGCATAAGTTAAATAAATGATTTAATATATTATTTAAATCAAAACAAATGTCAGAAATTAGAAAACAGAAAAAAAATAAAAGGGAGAAGCTTACCTGGGCTCCTCCCTGTGCAGCCCAGCCAGCTGGCCGGCCCAGCCAGCAGCCGGCCCAGCCCACCTCCCTCCTCTGTCGTCTTCGTCCTCGACAGAGGGAGGGGAGTGTGGCCGGCGCGCGCGCGCGCCACCGCGCCACGCCACCTCTCTCCCTGCTTGCCTGCCCTCCCCTCCTCGCTCGATGCCCCGGACGACGCCACGCCTCCCCCCTGCTCTCTCTCACTCGCCCCGGCTCTCCCCTCCTCTCCCTCGCTCTCTCTCTCACACGGCCGAACACCACCGTCGCCGCCGTTCGCCATAGCAGCCGTCTCCGGCCACCCCTCGCTCCCCCGACTAGCTCAGAAGCTCCGCCACAACCCCCTCTTCCTCCCCACCGCTCCACGGGCCTCCGGAAGCCCTGCATCGCCGCCACGTCGCCGTTCCCCTCTTCGGGCTCCGACCATCATCGCCGTCGAATTCGCCGTCTCCAGCGCGTCTCCGAGCCCGCTTCGACGCCCACTGCAACCGCGGTGAGCCCCCGAGTCGTTTCCCCCTTCTCCCCTGGTCTCTTTCGACCTCTAGGCCTTAGCCCCACCTTGGCCGAGAGCTCCACGCCGCCGGCGATGTCGCCGTCGTGGCCACGGTTACCGTATCGCCCAACCGACCACACTATCGTGCTCCACGCCTCACTAGGAGCACGCAGCACGCACCAACGCCTTCCCAAACACCCTGCAACGCCGACTCCGACCGCACCCGAACTCCGGCCGCCGCTCACGAGCTCGCCGTCGACGGTACCGGCCACCCCAGGCTCGGCCACCACCACCGTTTGACGCGCGGGAGCAAGAGCTCTCCAACGAGCCCAAGAACGGCCTCGCCCGTGCCCTGTAGCGCGATCCCGCATCGCGCCGCCGTCTCGGGCCTCGCCGGCGTCACGTCGCCGGTGGGTTTGACCCACTTTGACCACGGCAGGACCCCCCTGAGTCCCTGACAGGTGGGCCCAGCCCTGTAGCTAATTAGGATTAGCGCTAACCACTGTTAGTTAACCCCCTGACACTGACCAGTGGGCCCCAGCGCCACTAACCCCTAATTAGGATTAAACTAACCCTGTTTAACCCCCCTGTCACTGACGTGTGGGCCCCACACGTCAGGTTTGACTCCAGCCAGCCGCAGTTGACCACTGACGTCATGCTGACGTCATGCTGGCGCAATAATTATAATTTCTGGATTTAATTTAAATCAGGAAATTCCAGAATATTATTTAAACTTCAAAAATTCATAACTTTTATTCTGTAACTCCAAATTGGACAAATTATGTATGAAAAATGATCAAAAAAATCCAATCTATCCATCTGTACTATTTTCATGCATGATCAAACAAGTTAAATTGATGTTTCAAGCAGAACAAGGAAAAGCACTTTAAGAGGCCATGTTTGAGTTTGAAATTTGAATCTATGATTCAAATTTGTTCAAACCCTTCTGGTTTTAGTTGCATTAGCCCAACACACTCATATTGCCATGTTTCATGCATGCATCATTTTGTTGCACATTGTTTGGTGATGGTTGTGTATCGATGTCCTTTGCGACAGGTTCTGCCTCCGAGGAGTACCGTGATTACCCTAACGAAGAACCGTATCAGTGCATCGAACCATTAGGCAAGCAACCAACCATTTGATCATATCGATACAATCCCATGTTCTCGCTCCTGCTCTCTTTTACTGCATTAAGACAACGCGTTTCAAACTGCTGTGTGCTACGGTAGTTGAACCCATTTCCTCTGCATGACCTGTCATTGCCACAGTAACTAGATGAAACCCACTAGCATGTGTAGGAGTTGATTGAGCCCTATGTATGTGTTGTTCCTACCTTGCTATGCCTGCTATGCTTAGAGTCGTGTCAGGTCTGGTTCATCGGGGTGATGGGCTAGAGTGAAATGATTATGTCGGTAATGAGAGTGGTGTGGTGAAAACGATTTGGTAAAGGTATCGATGAGAGGCCATGTAGGAGTACATGGTGGGTTGTTTCATTGAAGCCGACCTTAAGCACTGAGATCTGTATGTGTGATTTAAGAATCAGCTACTACCATGCATTGGGCCCGAAACCAATGGACCCTCTCGGCTTCTTATTCACCCTAGCTCTCTGTCCAGGAGTTGCAAGTAGTTTCTGGTGTTTGTAGCCTACTGGAGGCCGTGGACAGCGCTGACCGTAGGGGTGGGCTGTGATGCGGTAGGTACGTGGCACGGTGTACCGAATACCCGTTAGGTATCTCGGGAACCCTGTTCACATCGTTCGGGGCCGTATGGGAAACCTCGGCCGGACTCCCTGCGGATGGAACCTGGATAGGCGATAAACCTAGACTGGAGGCTTAGGTGATTAGGTAGGTCGTGGCCGACATCCACGTTGGGCTTCCGCTTGAAGGTTGCCGAGTACATGTCGTGTAAACGACGGTAAGTGGTGAGAGCGTGTATGAAGGAGTACACCCCTGCAGGGTTATCATAATCTATTCGAATAGCCGCGTCCGCGGTAAAGGACAACTTGGTTGCCTATACAGTTCATAGACAAGTAAATGGAAACTGCTAAAAGCCTCAAGATAAGTGTGAGTGCCGAGGATGGCTCTTCCGTAGGAAGACGGAGGTGGATCCTCGGTAGTGTATTGAAGTGGTGAGTAGTGGACTCGTGTGCGCAAAACCATTTCAAGTTGGAGTATCGTAGGATAGTCTAGCCAAGAGTCAAAGCTGGCTTGCTGCAAAAACTCCACCAACCCTTCTTGATACTATGCATGTATGTAGGATCTGATGTAAGTCTTGATGAGTACCTTTGTACTCATGTTGCTATAATCTACATTTTTACAGAAGACGTTGCAACCCCTTCTGATGGGTTCTATGTAGACGTTGACATCAACGAGTAGGCTAAAGACCCAGGTGGTGACCCTGAGCTTGTGAAGGACCTTGTAGTATAGCTAGGCTTCCCAAGCCTCTTTTATTTTACTAGTTGTCTGTACTCAGACAAGTTACTTCCGCTGCTGGTTTGTATGACTGTATGACTTGTATGTTGGGTCGTGAGACCCGTACCTTGGTGTATGTTATGTATGGCTCCCTAAGCCTTAAATAAAGTACTTGTGTCGTAGAGTCATGTTGTGATGCTTCGTTGTATTTGCACATATCGAGCATATTGTGTGTATGATTGAAATGCTTGGTATGTGTGGGATCTGACTATCTAGTTGTTTATCTTTAGTAGCCTCTCTTACCGGGAAATGTCTCCTAGTGTTACCGCTGAGCCATGGTAGCTTGCTACTGCTCTGGAACACTTAGGCTGGCCGGCATGTGTCCTTCTTCGTTCCTGTGCCTGTCCCTTCGGGGAAATGTCACGCTTTGAGTACCGGAGTCCTGTTAGCCCGCTACAGCCCGGTTTACCGGAGTCCTGCTAGCCCAGTGCTATAGCCCGGACCCACTTGCTGATGACCGACACGTTCGAAGCTGGGTCATGGATGCCTGTCCCTGTAAGTCTGTGCCACTTTGGGTTTACGACTAGTCATGTCAGCCCGGGCTCTTTATCATATGGATGCTAGCGACACTATCATATACGTGAGCCAAAAGGCGCAAACGGTCCCGGGCAAAGGTAAGGCGACACCCGTGGGAACACCGTGCGTGAGGCCGCAAAGTGATATGAAGTGTTACCGGCTAGATCGATATGACATCGAGTCGGGGTCCTGACACTCACGCTCATGTATTGCGTGAAAGTTGAAAAAGTTTGAGATTATTAAAGTATGAAACAATTGCTTGGCTCGTCATCGGGGTTGTGCATGATTAAATACTCTGTGTGATGAAGATAGAGCATAGCCAGACTATATGATTTTGTAGGGATAACTTTCTTTAGCCATGTTATTTTGAGAAGACATGATTGCTTTGATTAGTATGCTTGAAGTATTATTACTTTTATGTCAATATGAACTTTTGTCTTGAATCTTTCGGATCTGAATATTCATACTACAATTAAGAAGATTTACATTCAAATTATGCCAAAGTATCACTGCGCATCAAAAATTCTTTTTTACCATTTACCTACTCGAGGACGAGCAGGAATTAAGCTTGGGGATGCTTGATACGTCTCCAACGTATCTATAATTTTTGATTGCTCCTGCTACTTTATCTACTGTTTTAGGCAATATTGGGCTTTATTATCCACTTTTATATTATTTTTGGGACTAACCTATTAACTGGAGGCCCAGCCCAGATTTGTTGTTTTATGCCTATTTTAGTGTTTCGAGGAAAAGGAATATCAGACGGAGTCAAAACGGAACAAAATCAACCGGAGAAGTTATTTTTGGAAGGAAAGCAACCCAGGGAACTTCGAGTGCACGTCAGGGGAGATACGGGCTGCCCATGAGGGTGGGGGCGCGCCCACCCCCCCTTGGCGCGCCCCCTGCCTCGTGGGCCCCCCGTAGCTCCTCCGACGTACCCCCTGCACCCATATATACTCTTGTACCCTAAAACTTCCAGAATAGAAGATAGATCGGGAGTTCCGCCACCGCAAGCCTCTGTAGCCACCAAAAACCAATCGGGACCCTGTTCCGGCACCCTGCCGGAGGGGGATCACATCACCGGAGGCCATCTTCATCATCCCGGTGCTATCCATGACGAGGAGGGAGTAGTTCACCCTCGGGGCTGAGGGTATGTACCAGTAGCTATGTGTTTGATCTCTCTCTCTCTCTCGTGTTCTCTCTCGTGTTCCCTCTATGGCACGATCTTGATGTATCCCGAGCTTTGCTATTGTAGTTGGATCTTATGATGTTTCTCCCCCTCTACTCTCTTGTGATGAATTGAGTTTCCCCTTTGACGTTATCTTATCGGATTGAGCCTTTTATGAGAACACTTGATGTATGTCTTGCCGTGATTATCTGTGGTGACAATGGGATATCATGTGCCACTTGATGTATGTTTTGGTGATCAACTTGCAGGTTTCGTGACATTGGGAACCTATGCATAGGGGTTGGCACACGTTCTTGACTCTCCGGTAGTAGCTTTGGGGCACTCTTTGAAGTACTTTTATGTTGGTTGGATGAATCTGAGATTGTGTGACGCATATCGTATAATCATGCCCACGGATACTTGAGGTGACAATGGAGTATCTAGGTGACATTAGGGTTTTGGTTGATTTGTGTCTTATGGTATTATTCTAGTATGAACTCTATGATGGATTGAGCGGAAAGAATAGCTTTATGTTATTTTACTACGAACTCTTGAATAGATAGAACATAAAGGATAACTTTGAGGTGGTTTTGTACCCTACCATAATATCTTAGTTTGTTCTCCGCTATTAGTGGCTTTGGACTGACTCTTTGTTGCATATTGAGGGCTTGATATATGATCTATCTATGTTATTATTGTTGAGAGAACTTGCACTAGTGAAAGTATGAACCCTAGGCCTTGTTTCCTACCATTGCAATACCGTTTACTCTCACTTTTACCACTTGTTACCTCGCTGTTTTTATAATTTCAGATTACAAATACCTTTATCTACTATCTATTTTGCAGTTGTATCTTCATCTCTTCGCCGAACTAGTGCACCCATACAATTTACCATTGTATTGGGTGTGTTGGGGACACAAGAGACTATTTGTTATTTGGTAGCAGGGTTGTTTGAGAGAGACCATCTTCATCTTACGCCTCCTACGGATTGATAAACCTTAGGTCATCCACTTGAGCAAAATTTGCTACTGTCCTACAAACCTGTGCACTTGCAGGCGCAACAACGTCTACAAGAAGAAGGTTGTGTAGTAGACATCACATACTAATATCTCTACAACCCTAGCGTCACCGAACCTTAAGTGTGTAGACCCTACGGGTTCGGGAGACATGCAGACATGACCGAGACGCCTCTCCGGTCAATAACCAACAGCGGGATCTGGATACCCATGTTGGCTCCCACATGCTCTTCGATTATCTCATTGGATGAACCACGATGTCGAGGATTCAATCAATCCCATATACAATTCCCTTTGTCAATCGGTACGTTACTTTCCCGAGACTCGACCGTCAGTATCCCAATACCTCGTTTAATCTCGTTACCGGCAAGTCACTTTACTCGTACCGTAATGCATGATCCCGTGACCAGACACTTGGTCACATTGAGCTCACTATGATGATGCATTATCGAGTGGGCCTAGAGATACCTCTCCGTCATACGGAGTGACAAATCCCAGTCTCGATTCGTGCCAACCCAACAGACACTTTCGGAGATACCCGTAGTGCACCTTTATAGTCACCCAGTTACATTGTGACGTTTGGCACACCCAAAGCACTCCTACGGTATCCGGGAGTTGCACAATCTCATGGTCTAAGTAAATGATACTTGACATTTGGAAAATCTCTAGCAAAACGAACTACACGATCTTTGTGCTACGCTTACGATTGGGTCTTGTCCATCACATCATTCTCCTAATGATGTGATCCTGTTATCAATGACATCCAATGTCCATAGTCAGGAAACCATGACTATCTGTTGATCAATGAGCTAGTCAACTAGAGGCTTACTAGGGACGTGTTGTGGTCTATATAATCACACATGTATTACGATTTCCGGATAACACAATTATAGCATGAACAATAGACAATTATCATGAACAAAGAAATATAATAATAACCATTTTATTATTGCTTCTAGGGCATATTTCCAACAGTCTCCCACTTGCACTAGAGTCAATATTCTAGATACATTGTGATGAATCGAACACCCATAGAGTTCTGGTATTGATCATGTTTTGCTCTAGGGAGAGGTTTAGTCAACGGATCTGCCACATTCAGGTCCATATGTATTTTACAAATATCTATGTCTCCATCTTGAACATTTTCATGAATGGAGTTGAAGCGATGCTTGATGTGCCTGGTCTTCTTGTGAAACCTGGGCTCCTTGGCAAGTGCAATAGCTCCAGTGTTGTCACAGAAGAGTGTAATTGTCCCCGACGCATTGGGTATGACTCCTAGGTCGGTGATGAACTCCTTCACCCAGATTGCTTCATGTGCTGCCTCCGAGGCTGCCATGTACTCTGCTTCACACGTAGATCCCGCCACGATGCTTTGCTTGCAACTGCACCAGCTTACTGCCCCACCATTCAAAATATACACGTATCCGGTTTGTGACTTAGAGTCATCCAGATTTGTGTCGGAGCTAGCGTCGACGTAACTCTTTACGACGAGCTCTTCGTCACCTCCATAAACGAGAAACATATCCTTAGTCCTTTTCAGGTACTTTAGGATGTTCTTGACCGCTGTCCAGTGTTCCATGCCGGGATTACTTTGGTACCTTCCTACCAAACTTACGGCAAGGTTTACATCAGGTCTGGTACACAGCATGGCATACATAATAGACCCTATAGCTAAGGCAAAGGGGATGACACTCATCTTTTCTCTATCTTCTGTCGTGGTCGAGCATTGAGCTGAGCTCAATTTCACACCTTGCAACACAGGCAAGAACCCCTTCTTGGACTGATCCATATTGAACTTCTTCAATATATTATCAAGGTATGTGCTTTGTGAAAGACCTATGAGGCGTCTCGATCTATCCCTATAGATCTTGATGCCTAATATGTAAGCAGCTTCTCCAAGGTCCTTCATTGAAAAACACTTATTCAAGTAGGCCTTAATGATGTCCAAAAGTCCTATGTCATTTCCCATCAAAAGTATGTCATCTACATATAATATGAGAAATGCTACAGAGCTCCCACTCACTTTCTTGTAAACGCAGGCTTCTCCATAAGTCTGCATAAACCCAAACGCTTTGATCATCTCATCAAAGCAAATGTTCCAACTCCGAGATGCTTGCACCAGCCCATAAATGGATCGCTGGAGTTTGCATACCTTGTTAGCATTCTCAGGGTCGACAAAACCTTCCGGCTGCATCATATACAGTTCTTCCTTAAGATAGCCGTTAAGGAATGCCGTTTTGACGTCCATTTGCCATATCTCATAATCATAGTATGCGGCAATTGCTAACATGATTCGGACGGACTTCAGCTTCGCTACGGGAGAGAAAATCTCATTACCATCCGCGTCTGTCTTCTTCTTAAAGATCCATTTGTTTTCTATCGCTCGCTGATCATCGGGCAAGTCTGTCAAAGTCCATACTTCGTTTTCATACATGGATCCTATCTCGGATTGCATGGCTTCAAGCCATTTGTTGGAATCTGGGCCCGCCATCGCTTCTTCATAGTTTGAAGGTTCACCGTTGTCTAACAACATGATTTCCAGGATAGGGTTGCCATACCACTCTGGTGTGGAACGTGTCCTCGTGGACCTACGAAGTTCAGTAGTAACTTGATCTGAAGTACCTTGATCATCATCATTTGTTTCCTCTCCAGTCGGTGCAGGCACCACAGGAACATCTTCCTAAGCTGCGCTACTTTCCGGTTCAAGAGGTAGTACTTCATCAAGTTCCACTTTCCTCCCACTTACTTCTTTCGAGAGAAACTCTTTCTCTAGAAAGGACCCGTTCTTGGCAACGAAGATCTTGCCTTCAGATATGAGGTAGAAGGTATACCCAATGGTTTCCTTAGGGTATCCTATGAAGACGCATTTTTCCGACTTGGGTTCGAGCTTTTCAGGTTGAAGTTTCTTGACATAAGCATCGCATCCTCAAACTTTTAGAAATGACAGCTTAGGTTTCTTCCCAAACCATAATTCATACGGTGTCGTCTCAACGGATTTAGACGGTGCCCTATTTAAAGTGAATGTAGCTGTCTCTAGAGCGTATCCCCAAAATGATAGCGGTAAATCGGTAAGAGACATCATAGATCGCACCATATCCAATAAAGTGCGATTACGACGTTCGGACACACCATTACGCTGAGGTGTTCCAGGCGGCGTGAGTTGTGAAACGATTCCACATTTCCTTAAGTGCTTACCAAATTCGTGACTTAAATATTCTCCTCCACGATATGATCGTAAGAACTTTATCTTTCGGTCACATTGATTCTCTACCTCATTCTGAAATTCCTTGAACTTTTCAAAGGTCTCAGACTTGTGTTTCATCAAGTAGACATACCCATATCTACTCAAGTGTTCAGTGAGAGTGAGAACATAACGATATCCTCCGCGAGCCTCAACACTCATTGGACCGCATACATTAGTATGTATGATTTCCAATAAGTTGGTTGGTTGCTCCATTGTTCCGGAGAACGAAGTCTTGGTCATTTTGCCCATGAGGCATGGTTCGCATGTGTCAAATGATTCATAATCGAGAGACTCTAAAAGTCCATCAGCATGGAGCTTCTTCATGCGCTTGACACCAATGTGACCAAGGCGGTAGTGCCACAAGTATGTGGGACTATCGTTATCAACTTTACATATTTTGGTATTCACACTATGAATATGTGTAACATCACGTTCGAGATTCATTAAGAATAAATCATTGACCACCGGAGCATGACCATAAAACATATCTCTCATATAAATAGAACAACCATTATTCTCGGATTTAAATGAGTAGCCATCTCATATTAAACGAGATCCAAATACAATGTTCATGCTCAAAGCTGGCACTAAATAACAATTATTGAGGTTTAAAACTAATCTCGTAGGTAAATGTAGAGGTAGCGTGCCGACGGCGATCACATCAACCTTGGAACCATTCCCGACGCGCATCGTCACCTCGTCCTTCGCCAATCTCCGCTTATTCCGCAGCTCCTGCTTTGAGTTACAAATGTGAGCAACCGCACCGGTATCAAATACCCAGGAGCTACTACGAGTATTGGTAAGGTACACATCAATTACATGTATATCACATATACCTTTAGTGTTGCCGGCCTTCTTGTCCGCTAAGTACTTGGGGCAGTTCCGCTTCCAGTGACCACTTTCCTTGCAATAAAAACACTCAGTCTCAGGCTTGGGTCCATTCCTTGGCTTCTTCCCCGCAACTGGTTTACTGGGCGCGGCAACTGGTTTACTGGGCGCGGCAACTCCCTTGCCGTCCTTCTTGAAGTTCTTCTTACCCTTGCCTTTCTTGAACTTAGTGGTTTTATTCACCATCAACACTTGATGTTCCTTTTTGATCTCTACCTCCGCTGATTTCAGCATTGAATATACCTCAGGAATGGTCTTATCCATCCCCTGCATATTGAAGTTCATCACAAAGCTCTTGTAGCTCGATGGAAGTGACTGAAGGATTCTGTCAATGACCGCGTCATCTGGGAGATTAACTCCCAGCTGAGTCAAGCGGTTGTGCAACCCAGACATTTTGAGTATGTGCTCACTGACAGAACTATTTTCCTCCATCTTACAACTGAAGAACTTGTCGGAGACTTCATATCTCTCGACCCGGGCATGAGCTTGGAAAACCATTTTCAGCTCTTCGAACATCTCATATGCTCCTTGTTGCTCAAAACGCTTTTGGAGCCCCGGTTGTAAGCTGTAAAGCATGCCGCACTGAACGAGGGAGTAATCATCAGCACGAGACTGCCAAGCGTTCATAACGTCTTGGTTCTCTGGGATGGGTGCTTCACCTAGCGGTGCTTCTAGGACATAATCTTTCTTGGCAGCTATGAGGATGATCCTCAGGTTCCGGACCCAGTCCGTATAGTTGCTGCCATCATCTTTCAACTTGGTTTTCTCTAGGAACGCGTTGAAGTTGAGGACAACGTGGGCCATTTGATCTACAAGACATATTGCAAAGATTTTTAGACTAAGTTCATGATAATTAAGTTCATCTAATCAAATTATTTAATGAACTCCCACTCAGACAGACATCCCTCTAGTCATCTAAGTGAAACATGATCCGAGTCAACTAGGCCGTGTCCGATCATCACGTGAGCTGGACTAGTCGACATCGGTGAACATCTCCATGTTGATCGTATCTTCTATACGACTCATGCTCGACCTTTTGGTCCTCCGTGTTCCGAGGCCATGTCTGTACATGCTAGGCTCGTCAAGTCAACCTAAGTGTATTGCGTGTGTAAATCTGGCTTACACCCGTTGTATTCGAACGTTAGGATCTATCACACCCGACCATCACGTGGTGCTTCGAAACAACAAACCTTCGCAACGGTGCACAGTTAGGGGGGACACTTTCTTGAAATTATTACGAGGGATCATCTTATTTAAGCTACCGTCGTTCTAAGCAAATAAGATGTAAAACATGATAAACATCACATGCAATCAAATAGTGACATGATATGGCCAATATCATATTGCTCCTTTGATCTCCATCTTCGGGGCGCCATGATCATCTTCGTCACCGGCATGACACCATGATCTCCATCATCGTGTCTTCATGAAGTTGTCACGCCAACGATTACTTCTACTTCTATGGCTAACGTGTTTAGCAATAAAGTAAAGTAATTTACATGGCGTTATTCAATGGCACGCGGGTCATACAAAAAATAAAGACAACTCCTATGGCTCCTGCCGGTTGTCATACTCATCGACATGCAAGTCGTGATTCCTATTACAAGAACATGATCTCATACATCACATATATATCATTCATCACAACTTTTGGCCATATCACATCACAAAGCACATGCTGCAAAAACAAGTTAGACGTCCTCTAATTGTTGTTGCATGTTTTTACGTGGCTGCAATAGGATTCTAGCAAGAATGTTTCTTACCTACGTAAAAGCCACAACGTGATATGCCAATTTCTATTTACCCTTCATAAGGACCCTTTTCATCGAATCGCTCCAACTAAAGTGGGAGAGACATACACCCGCTAGCCACCTTATGCAACTAGTGCATGTCAGTCGGTGGAACCTGTCTCACGTAAGCGTACGTGTAAGGTCGGTCCGGGCCGCTTCATCCCACGGTACCGCCAAAGCAAGATAAGACTAGTAGTGGCAAGAAAATTGACAACATCTACGCCCACAACAAATTTGTGTTCTACTCATGCATAGTAACTACGCATAGACCTAGCTCATGATGCCACTGATGGGGAACGTTGCAGAAAATAAAAAATTTCTACGCTTCACCAAGATCAATCTATGGAGTCATCTAGCAACGAGAGAGAGGATATCATCTACATACCCTTGTAGATTGCGAGCGGAAGCGTTCAAGAGAACGGGGTTGAGGGAGTCGTACTCGTCATGATCCAAATCACCGATGATCCTAGTGTCGAACGGACAGCACCTCCGCGTTCAACACACGTACGGTTGGGAAGACGTCTCCTCCTTCTTGATCCAGCAAGGGGGAAGGAGAGGTTGATGGAGATCCAGCAGCACGACGGCGTGGTGGTGGATGCAGTAGCGATCTCGGCAGGGCTTCGCCAAGCTTCAGCGAGAGGGAGAGGTGGTGCGTGGGGAGAGGGAGGTGCCAGAGACTTTTGGGTGCGGCTGCCCTCCCTCCCCCCTCTTTATATAGGGTCCCTAGGGGGGCGCCGGCCCTAGGAGATCCAATCTCCAAGGGGGGGCGGCGGCCAGGGGGGGAAATTTGCCCCCCAAGCCAGGTGGAGGCGCCCCCACCCCTAGGGTTTCCAACCCTAGGCGCAGGGGGGGCAAGGGGGGGGCGCACCAGCCCACCAGGGGCTGGTTCCCCTCCCACTTCAGCCCATGGGGCCCTCCAGGATATGTGGCCCCACCCGGTGGACCCCTAGGATCCTTCCGGTGGTCCCGGTACAATACCGGTGACCCCCGAAACTTTCCCGATGGCCGAAACCTGACTTCCTATATATAATTCTTCACCTCCGGACCATTCCAGAACTCCTCTTGACGTCCGGGATCTCATCCGGGACTCCGAACAACTTTCGGGTTACTGCATACTAATATCTCTACAACCCTAGCGTCACCGAACCTTAAGTGTGTAGACCCTACGGGTTCGGGAGACATGCAGACATGACCGAGACGCCTCTCCGGTCAATAACCAACAGCGGGATCTGGATACCCATGTTGGCTCCCACATGCTCCTCGATGATCTCATCGGATGAACCACGATGTCGAGGATTCAATCAATCCCGTATACAATTCCCTTTGTCAATCGGTACGTTACTTGCCCGAGACTCGATCGTCGGTATCCCAATACCTTGTTTAATCTCGTTACCGGCAAGTCACTTTACTCGTACCGTAATGCATGATCCCGTGACCAGACACTTGGTCACATTGAGCTCATTATGATGATGCATTACCGAGTGGGCCCAGAGATACCTCTCCGTCATACGGAGTGACAAATTCGAGTCTCGATTCGTGCCAACCCAACAGACACTTTCGGAGATACCCGTAGTGCACCTTTATAATCACCCAGTTACATTGTGACGTTTGGCACACCCAAAGCACTCCTACGGTATCCGGGAGTTGCACAATCTCATGGTCTAAGGAAATGATACTTGACATTTGGAAAAGCTCTAGCAAAACGAACTACACGATCTTTGTGCTACGCTTACGATTGGGTCTTGTCCATCACATCATTCTCCTAATGATGTGATCCCGTTATCAATGACATCCAATGTCCATAGTCAGGAAACCATGACTATCTGTTGATCAACGAGCTAGTCAACTAGAGGCTTACTAGGGACATGTTGTGGTCTATATATTCACACGTGTATTACGATTTCCGGATAACACAATTATAGCATGAACAATAGACAATTATCATGAACAAAGAAATATAATAATAACCATTTTATTATTGCCTCTAGGGCATATTTCCAACACTTGATTGGGCAGCACCCACGACAGTATCTGAAGTCCGGAGTTTTCTTGGATTAGCCGGATACTACCGCCAGTTCATCGAAGGATTCTCCAAAATTGCTAAGCCGATGATAGAACTCCTCAAGAAAGACAGTTTGAATGGACTGAGGATTGTGAGCAGAGCTTTAACGAGCTAAAAAACAGATTGACATCAGCACCAGTCCTGACTCTCCCAGATATTTACCGCATCATCGATGTGTATTGTGAAGCATCCAGAAAAGGTATTGGGTGCGTGCTCATACAAGACGGCAAGGTGGTAGCTTATGCATCTCGCCAGCTGCGACCTCATGAAGGAAATTATCCTACGCATGATTTGGAGCTGGCTGCGGTTGTGCACTCTCTAAAGATTTCGAGACATTATCTCATTGGGAAGAGATGTCAAATATTCACCGACCACAATACTCTCAAATATATCTTTACTCAGCCAGACTTAAACCTTCGACAGCGAAGATGGCTCGAGTTGGTCAAGGACTATGATCTGGGAATAAATTACCATCCGGGAAAAGCTAACGTGGTCGTTGATGCCCTCAGTCGCAAGCTTGCCTATTTAAATGTCATGCTAGAGTCTTTGCCTCCAGAACTCCAGCAAGAGGTTGCTCAGCTAAACCTGGTAATTGTTGATGCCGGCCTCGCGAATAGTTCGGAAGTAACTCCAACTCTAGAAGAAGAGATCCGCGTGGCACAGGCCAACAACGAGAGTCTGCAAGTATATTTCCAATGTCTGCGCAAAGGCAAAACTCAGGATTTCTCTAAGGACGCGCTGGGTACACTCAGGTTCCGAGGAAGGATATGCATACCTGAGCAAGCAGATTTGAGGAAGAAAATTTTGGCAGAAGCGCACGAATCCACATATTCGATACACCCAGGCAGCACCTAAATGTATGAAGATCTTCGACAGATATTTTGGTGGGATGGAATGAAAAGGGACATCGCATATTTTGTCGCTTGTTGTGACATCTGCAAGAAAGTAAAGGCGGAACACCAGAAACCCGTCGGACTTCTCCAACCTCTACCCGTATCACATTGGAAATGGGACGATGTCTGCATGGACTTTATCACCGATCTACCCAAGACTCAGCGAAAACTAGGAACTCGGCAAGAAAATCAGATTCCAGTAGTGCACAGGTTCAACGCAGTTTGGCACTTCGGAGTTTTGAATTATGATACAAATGTAACGCAGATGAGCCCATCGAGTAATATTGAAGCAAGTTAATTAGGATACTTTCCACTAACGTGGCGTATCCATGTCACTGATTCTGAGGCGAGGTGGTAGCCAAAACTACCTAGAGAAACCAGCCTAGGTTGAAGAATGAGTATTTGCAATGATACTCAAAGGTACAGTTGGAACCAGGAGCCATGTTAGAACTCTAGGTAGCCACCCTGCCGCATGCTACATGCATGTTGACCTCGATAGAGGGGTGCAATAAAGTCGGTATTGATGACCCAATCCCATCGGATCAGCACCTAGATTAAATTATAACATGCGTGCACCAGATCAGATCACCCACTAAAAAGCTATACGGATCCTGAAGTGAAAAAACAAGTATAATTATAAGCCCAGAAGATATGCAAGGGTAAGAGTTCACCTGAAGTGAATATCTAACCATGCTGGTAAAAACTAATCTAACTATGCCTATAAATATAACGTAGCACCAATGATATGAGCAATTGGGCACCAAGTGGGCAGCTCTAGTTTGGTTCCCCTATAGCCCGCCTGGTTCCATCTAGGGTGCTAATTGTTATGTTTTTTATCAGTCCGAACAAACAAATACAATGCCACAATATTTTGAGAACATGTCCTACTATCTAACCATGCCAACATTTGGAAAATGCTCCAACTTATGTTCTAGATTGGGGCGAGACTTCCGTGTTACATGTTTGCCGAATGGTGTGTTACTCCGAGCTCATTTCCAACGAAACTCCGCAGGCACTTACACTTTTGCACTACCAGAAACCGTACTTTCCCTGTCGGTGCCGTCTTTTCCCGTGAGGCCCGAAGCCCCTCACAGGAATATAAATTTTCTTGGCGGGCATACTTAAGCCCACAGGAAAAATACCTATTTTACTGTAGGTACATTTCTGCCGCACAGGAAAACAGTTTTGCTGTGAGTGCCAGCCCACGGGAGAAATACTTTAGGCCCAGCCCGCCATCGCACAACCGCGAAAGCCCTAGAACGATTCCCACTTCCTCTCCTCTGTCCATCTCGTCCACTCCTTGACCGCCGCCCTCCACCTTCCTCACACCGCCGCCACCGCTCTCCACCTTCCTCACGCCGCCGCCGCCACCGCCCTCCTTCACATAAATGGTTCCATCGCCGCTCGCCGTCATTCCTCCTACCTCCACGGCCGCTCTTCTATCACCTCCTCCACCGTGGCCCGGGTCAATCTACGACAGCCAGCGCCGTCCGGCTTCCATCTCCCCCACCGCCAGTCGCCTCTGCCTCCACCTCCACCTCCGTCCGCTGCGGCGACCCACCTCCCTCGGCTCACCGCCTACCACCCGACCCCAACATGACCGCCGTGTACGCGTTGCTTGTACCCCGTGCTCCCTGCTCCAGATCCGGGTTAGTCCCCGTCGCATATCGAGCAAGCCGCCGCCTCCTCCCCTGACACGACGACAGTCCACTCCTCATCTCCTTGTGCAAGCAAAATCATACATGGTCAAGGCTAAATGTTCGGGTGCTCCATTTTTCTATGGTAACTGGTAAGTCTCAACCATTGTCAAGCAAAAAAGAAGTCAGGATCTCTAGTTTTTCATACAATTTACTCCCTCCGTTCCTAAATATTTGTCTTTCTAGACATTTCAAATGAACACCACATACGGATGTATGTAGACATATTTTAAAGTGTAGATTCATTCATTTTGCTCCGTATGTAGTCACTTGTTGAAATGCCTAGAAAGACAAATATTTAGGAACGGAGGGAGTATTATGCAGAATGTATATCTCGTGACTGCAGGATCTTGGTCAATTATTTAGTCTGTTATCATTTTGCACGAAACTGCTTTTCTCTGTTGTATCCCAAAAATTGAGAGGCTACTATTAGGTGTGTTATTAGCACTCCTACTTTTTGTCAATGAAAAACAGAGAAGGTTGTTGTTCGTGTAATTTGTATGGTTGGTAGATGCGTCAAATATTTATTCCTTTGCTTGATTTGTAGTAGCTTGAATCTGCTGTATCATCGAATCGTGTTGAAGATGTAGCCCACATATACAATCTCTAGGTATCGCATCCTTTGACAAATCATTTTGGCGGTAAGTGTTCAGTTTTATAAGCAAGTTATTCATATTTTTATTTGGAAATGTAAGCAATGGTTTGCATAATTGTGCCAGTCTCATGTAGGTATTACTTCACATCTTTATAAATCTTCGTGGTGTAAGGAAGCCATATATCAGAGATGCAGTGAAGAGCAAGGCAAAACGTATCTCAGGTATCTCTCACACTTTTACAATAAACATTCTTGTCTTGGTGTGGTAATTGTCTCACAAATACTACGATGTGTTGGTTTTTATCTTATTACTTGTTGCTGTATTATTTATTTGACAAATTACTTATTTATGATGAAAAATGTGAAGTGTTCTCGCAGGACAGTAGTGTGAGGTGACGAATGCACATGCATATCTATCTCATTCTTGTGTTTCTGGCTTTCTTCCATCATGTATCTAGTTCGGCGGTCATATTCCTTGGTCACTTAAGGGTGTGTGTACCATGCTAGATCTTCTTTGAGGGAATGATTTAGTTCAGATCCTCTTGTCTAGTCTTTGGCACTTGGGCATCAAATCTGGAGCTAACAGTTGCCCCAACATCTACATAGTCTTATTACAATCATCTTTTGAGGGCATGATTTACTTACCTCAATTACAATCTTCATCCTATCATGTTGGTTTGAAGCTGACTTTAATATCTGTGGTTTGCTGTTTTTTGTGATATTTCTAACACAAAGATGCACTCCTTGTTTATATTTTTCACATTTTGTGTGATCTGGATATATTTGTGATTGCTTATATTCTATATGTGGATGGTAAATAAAATGTTATATTTCTGAACATGTAGGAGGTTAATACATTCAGTATCCATAGGTCAAGATTTTTGTATTTTATCTTTTTAATTCATATCACTTCATGTCAATATGTGCAGAGGTCGTTCGGAATGTCCAGTGTATTTAGAAGTTTGAGAGGAAAGTCTAACTAGTACTACATGACATTTTTTTTGCAGGAACCATTACATGATTTCCCGGCAAACATATGGTTATTGATTTCTGCCCCAATAACATACTGTTATATTCAGAATATGTTCGTGTCTGAATAATCTAAGAATCGATACAAGTGTCCGCTTAGATTGTGTTTCTTACTCAACAAAGACTTGGAGAATAATGCATGGAAGCAAAGGCTGGATATATAGCTCTGGAGCGAGTATCTAAACATTGTAGGTAATTCAGTATGCCCTCTTAAAATTTATTTCTCGTCTTGAAGTTGTGCTCTCCACTAAACAACGATTTTGGTAACTTCATTAACTTACTGAGATATTAGTCAACTGTAACCCCAATTAACTTCATTGACAATGTATGGATATTAAGTTCATAGGCAACAAAATCGGGGGCATTGTACGTTCTGTGATAGTAACAAGGACTTAACTAAGTCTCTGGGCCTGTCTACTTTATAGCGCACATGAATGGTTAATTTTTGCTGCCATATGGTTCAAACATCCTCTCTGAAAGGTCCAATTTAATTGGACTAATCAATATCTTAACTGAAGTTGAGTACTGGCTATGAGTTTGTTTCTCTGATAAGGAAAGCAGAAATAATATATCACAAAAGCCCGTTCTCAATCATCAAAGTACACATCTTTCTTTTATTGATTATTTTGCCGTCTGGTATGTCATACTTTCCAATCTCTGGATCACTAAGATTTTGCCTTCTTTTTTGTCAAGACTGCAACAGGAGTGTAAATACAAGTAGTGCCATATCTGAATATGTTATCACTCTCTACAAGGTGGCGTATATTTCATTGTTGGTTCTCATTAATATTGTACATGGCTTTGTAGGGGAACACTAATTCATCCCATGTTAGCTTGGAGGACGACACTATGGATGACCACATCGGTAATGTCAACACTGGAGCAATGATGGTGAGAATATTGATTATAACAACTGTACATCTGGAGGAGCATCTCGCTAGTCCACCTGCACTTGGAACTAATGAATGACTATCTTATGGTATTTTGGATCTCTCTGGTGGTAGTACATGCTCATTAGCAAACTTAATTAGGTGCTTACTATTTGCTGCAATTTGATGGATCCGAAATAGTGAAGTGATATGTACGTAGGTGATGCTCCTTATCATGAACCTGGGTGACTTAGAAATGTGTGTATTTTGTTGTCATTGCTCTGTGCGATGTGATGGATGAGAACCAGATTAATGTCATGTATGTGTAGAATTGTTGTTGCTTTTGACCAAGTGCATGTACAGCTTTTGATATGTCAATTGCTGCTGGATGTTGAATCATGGTTTAATGGACTCGTATGTGTTATGTAAACATTTATTTTGGATGCATTTTCTCATATATGGGGCATTGGATGTATGCTTGCATTTATTTTAAGGTCACAGAATGGAAGTAGGCAATTTCTGAAAATATATATCCTGGCGGCCTTTTCCTCACGGCCACCCGTCACAAAAGGTCCTCCGTAAACCTGACGAGACAGGAAACTTTCGTGTGGGCTGGTGACAGGAACAGCCGACAGGAATTATTTTCCTGTCGGGCACCCGTCAGGCATTACCACATTTCCCTGTCATTTTATTCCTGACGGGTTTTGCCTGTCGGTCAACCGACAGGAAATAGTTTCCTGGCGGTAATAGCTATTTTCCTGTGAGTTTCTGGCCGTCAGGAAAAGTCTAGTTTCTGGTAGTGTTGAGTTCTGAATTGTGATACATATGTAGCGCAGATGATCCCATCGAGTCATATTCAAGCAAGTTAATTAGGAGAGTTTCAACTCATGTCGCGTGTCCGGCCGTGTCACTGATCCTTAGGTGAGGTGGTAACCTAAACCAGCTACAGAACCCAGCCTTGGTTAAAGTATGAATATTTGCAAATAAGGGACTCCCCTCCCTCTCCTTTTTAAGCCTGCATATAAGTTTTGTTGAAAGTCAAAGTATATCCATTTTGACCAAATTTATAAAAAAAAGTATTAACATTCACAATGCCAAATCGATATTCTTAGATTCATTATGAAATGTAGTTTTATAATATATATATATTTGTTATTGTAGACGTTGATATTTTTCAATATAAATTTCGTCAAACTTTGTAAAGTTTGACTGGACAAAAATCTAATACACGGAGTAAAAAGGACAGGTGTGTTTAGTTAATCCTAGCTAGCCACCCTGCCGCATGCTACACGCATGTTGACCTCGATAGGTGTGTGCAATAAATTCGGGCTTGATGATACAATTCCATCGGATCATGAGTGACCCAGATTAATGTCTTGTTGCAGGCGCTGCATGTTGTGGTTAGAAGAGGGCACTGAGTTAGCCGCTCGATTGGCCGCCCGACGATGCAGACTCTGGAGTAGCAAGGCCGGCCAAAGCTTGTGCAGCAGCGACTGCTTACCACCTACTGGCTCAGCTTCGTCGACTAAGTGCGAGTCGTGCAAGGCCAGCCAAATTGCGAGTTGCACGGCCACTTGTCAGGCCAACATTTGTACCTACATCTTGTCCTGCCCTCCCGTGGCGCAGGACTTCCGTCCATTTACAATTTCACTTTGTTTCGGCCCTTGTTAAGTTTCTGTTTCCCTTCAGTTCGGCTCTTGTTTGCAATTGTTTCCTGTTCGGCTCCTATAATTAATGTGGAATAACGTGATGTGATTTGGACAATGACAAAGATAAAGCTAGCCTAATAATAAGTTGGAAGATTTTGGACCATATTAATATACAGGAGCTGGCGAGCCTGGCTAGGCGTCCACCCTAACATGTTGTAGAACTAGATGAGGCCCCACGCATTTGATGCGGGAACTTGCGAAAGAAATGCGTAAATAGTTGCTACAAAAACATTGAAAATTAATAGTACACAAATGTATGTTTTAAAAACAATAATTTTTTTTACTAAATGTATAAAAAGAGAAAAATTGAGTTGCGATCAAAAGGAAGTCATTTAAAGCAAAAACATGAACGGTGAACTACATAACATGGATACTGCAGTGGCCCAACACATATATTGTCAATACAAAAGCTAACGTAGAAAGTTAATTTATGACAAACATGCCTGGAGTGATGATGCGCTGCATGCATATATAGAGTTATGCAAAAGAACAAAAAAAGTCATTTATGACTAGTTGCATGGCTAGAAAAAATTAGGATGTGGTTTGTAGCTATTTATAGATAACAAATTAGTTATACTAGTCGTGAACCCATGCATTCGCATGGGCTAGCTATAGAAAAGTATATTTCATAGTACGTTCGAAACAAATATTAGTAATTCTGAGAATCTAGCACGGTCATCAAATAAAAATACCATACAGTATATTGAAAACTTGCAGTTGTATACCCAAATCAATGCAGATAATAGTAACTCGACTTTCTTCAATATCAATTGGGGACCTAGCCAACAATGCCAAGAATTAGGAGTTTCACTCAGAAAATAGAAATAAAAGTGACAGCTACTTAGAGCATCTACAGCCGGGCGCCCCAAATCCGCCTCAAACGACTGGGCGGACGGCTCGGTCACTGACCGGTAAGGAAAATGCGACCCAAACGGGCTCCTCAAACGGGCCTCAAACGCCAGGGCTGACGAGCACCCCTCATATCCAGCCCAAATCTGTGGCGGATATGGGGCGCTCGGGCGCGTCAGCAATGTTGGACTAATGATGCGGTCCCACAGGAAAGCACTCTAAAACCCGGCGGTCCGAAACTTATCTCCTCCGTTGGACCGACGATGCCGCGTGGCGCTGGTCCAGCGGGCAGCATAGTGCCTAGCCCCACTATTTAAGCTGACCGCCGGCACCGAAACCCTACATGTACACATTTCCAGGCTCCCGTCCGCCGCCGCCACTTTCCACTCGCCATCCGCCACCACTAGTAGCCATGCCCCCATGCCGCCAGGTAAGGAGCTACCCATATCTAATGCCGGATTGTCGGCTGCAGCTATTTGAGCAGATCCGGGCAAGGCGTGAAGCCCGGATAGCCGCGGGGCCACCTCTGAACGCGGTGGATCCAAAGGAGGACTTGGAGGTGGAGGGGGGGTGAGATTTAAGGGGAGGAGGAAGGAGGAGGAGGAGGAGGAACTGGGGGGGGGGGGACACTGGGGACGCAGATCTGCGGGCGGAGCAGAACTCGATCCTAAATTCCCCCCGATCGGAATCGGAGGCGGAGGCCAACCGGCACCGTCTGTAGGAGGCGGAGGCGGAGCACGCCGCGGTATTCGACGAGATGCTCGCGTCTACGTATGAGGAGGAGGAGCCAGAACCCTCCTATGTGCACATCTACCCGCCGCCCGGCACCAATGTCGTGGACATCTCCGATGACGAGGCCTAGGCTAGGATAGTACGTAGTACGTGGGATTTCTTTTGCACTGAATCTGGCTGCATGTGATGAAAATAGCAGATTTGAAGTTTGTCACTTCTTTATCTAGTCTTGAGGGTGTAGTGGATCGTCGGTGGAATGGGTCTAGCTGGCCAGTTGTCATCTCTCTCCGAAAAAGTTCCCTCAGTAAGACGGGTCAATGGGTTTAGCTACTTATTAGGGATTGCAAGAGTAGCAGGAATGCAAAGTAAGCTTGCCAAGTTGACATACATCCTTTCCCCAAAAAGAAGGAACTTGTTCGATAAAGAAGGAATAAGAATCCCAAAATCAACCCAACGCTCGCGGTTGAGTCCACATAGAGTTGAGTAGAGTCTGAAAAGGGTTACATGGAATATAATTAAGGCGATCGAGAAACCGATTATGACCAAGTTTGGACGTAAAGGCCAATGCTAGTACGGTTCTATCTATTCCAACTCAACCATGCATGCATGTATGTAGCCGTTTATATGTGTGCATGTTGAGTTTGAATTTGAAAGAAATAACAGAAAGAAGAGCTAGGCAGGCAGGTAGCCATGGCGGCGCCGGCGTTATACTACCTGCTGCTGGTTCCCTTACTGGCAATCGTTCCCTTTTTATGCCTGATCCATTGCTATAGTTGGCGGCGGACTGTTGCACCAAGCCGTCTGCCTCCATCTCCATGGGCGCTACCGGTGATCGGCCACCTCCACCACCTCATTGGTGCTCTCCCGCACCGCGGCATGCGGGACCTCGCCCAGCGCCATGGCCCGCTCCTGCTGCTCCGCCTCGGTGGGCTCCCTGTAGTCATCGCCTCCTCGGCAATGGCGGCGCGCGAGGTGATGAAGACGTGCGACATGGACCTGGCCACCCGCCCGGTGAGCCGCATGATCCGCATTGCCATCCCCGAGGGTGCCGAGGGGGTCGTCTTCGCGCCTTACGGTGACACATGGAGGCTGATGCGCAAGATCTGCAACGTCGAGCTGCTGAGCGCTCCCCGTGTCCAGTCGTTCTGGCCCCTGCGCGACGACGAGGTTGGCCGGCTGCTCTGGGCGGTGGCACTGGCAGCTTCGGCGCAGCAGAAGCAGACGGTGAACCTAAGTAAGCTTGTCGCGGCGTACGCCGCCGACTTCTCCGCGCGCGCAATCATCGGCAGCCGTTTTAAGGAACGGGACTCGTTCCTGGCGATGCTGGCGCGCGGGATCAAGCTATTTGCCAAGATAGGTTTGCCGGACCTCTATCCTTGTTCTTGGCTGGCCATGGTCGTCAGCCGGATACCAGGCCAGATGAAGAAGCACAAAGAGGATGCAGATGCCTTCCTAAACTCCATTATCGACGAGCACCAGCAGAACTACAGAGTTTGTGGTGGTGATAAGGAGGAGGACATGCTGGACGTGCTCTTGAGGTTGCAGAGAGAGGGTGGCCTGCTGCGGCACCCTCTTTCTACTGACCGTATCAAGACAATCATGGGCGTAAGCATGCATGCACTAATTTTTTTTTAGGGATAGCATGCCCTAATTAAGAGTTCAAATAAATGTCGTGATGGGCGTAGCTCAATTCATACAATATATCCATTTCTATTGACGTGTTTAGAAGTATTTTAGTTCTACATACATCCATTTTTATCCATTTCTTTGAGATTTATTTTTATATATGCTATGCGCGTGATGCATTAATTGCATGCTCAAATGTAGGATATGTTTGCCGGGGGGAGCGATACCGCTGCAACAACACTGCAATGGATCATGGCCGAGCTCATGAGGAACCCCAGACTGATGCATAAGGCCCAAGAAGAGATCAGACGAGAATTGGCTGGACAGCACAAGGTGACAGAGAAGGGCCTAAGAAATCTCAACTACATGCACCTGGTCATCAAGGAGGCGCTTCGACTGCACCCTCCGCTGCCCCTACTGCTGCCGCGAGAGTGCCAGAAAAACTGCAAGCTCCTAGGCTACGACATACCCAAGGGCACAATGGTGCTCGTGAATGCATGGGCCATAAACAGGGACCCCCGCCACTGGGACGCACCCGAGGATTTCATTCCGGAGAGGTTTGAACGTAGCAACATTGACTTCAAAGGGACCAACTTTGAGTACACGCCATTTGGGGCAGGGCGGCGGATGTGCCCGGGTATGGCCTTTGGTCTGGTGAACATAGAGTTCGCGCTCGCTGGGCTGCTCTACCACTTCGACTGGGAGCTGCCACACGACACACAGGCCGGGAAGCTGGACATGGCAGAAGAAATGGGCGTCACTGTGCGCCGTCGTCAAGACCTTTTGCTTGTTCCGACCATCCGAGTGCCTTTGCCAATAGACTACCAGTAACAGCAAATGCTTTCTTCTGTACATTTTTTACGGTAATGTGTTACATGTTTGTTGTGCGGTGCTGTTGCATGCATTGAAAGGAATAAGTAAAATTTGTTTTGATCAAGAGACGCACATTGCATGAAGCCTTTATGTATTAACTGCTTAGGAGGGGATTTATGGCGAGAGGGGG
>NC_041387.1:676877203-676881409 GCF_002162155.2 Triticum dicoccoides
TATAGCGGTTGCTAAATGCCTATAATGCAATCTTAAATGGGAAGCAATATACCTCTTCACGTGGGGTCTTTTTCATCGGTACAAATATTTTTATAAACATTGTACTCAACAAGTGATCGATGTACTGAAACGGAGGCGTTTTGGAAAAACCATTTTTTCTTTTTTCTTCTTGCTAGCTGTCTGTTCTTCTAGTTGCTTATTCTTTTCTATGATCTCTTGTCATCGAGCAACAATGGGGTGGAAGAAAAAGGACATAACCACACTTCTGTTCCGAGCAATTGAAACACGTCAACAATATTAACAAGAGCACCAGAGGTATATCTGAACCTTCTGCTCAAAACATTGGATGCTCTTGTATGTTTGATCTACATTGTGGTTTCTTGTTGGTAGACCCTTGATACGTCTTCAACGTATCTATAATTTTTGATTGCTCCATGCTCCTTTATCTACTGTTTTGGACTATATTGGGCTTTATTTTTCACTTTTATATTACTTTTGGGACTAACCTATTAACCGGAGGCCCAGCCCAGAATTGCTGTTTTTTTTTCCTTTTTTAGTATTTCGAAGAAACAGAATATCAAACAGAGTCCAAACGGGGAATGAAACCTTCGGGATCGTGATTTTCCAACCGAACGTGACCCAGGAGACTTGGACCCTACTCCAAGAAGCGCCAGAGGCGGTCACGAGGGTGGAGGGCGCCCCCCCCCCCGGCGCGCCCCCCTACCTCGTGGGCCCCTCGGAGCTCCACCGATGTACTCCTTCCTCCTATATATACCTACGTATCCCCGAACGATCAGAACAGGAGCCAAAAACCTAATTCCACCGCCGCAACTTTCTGTATCCACGAGATCCCATCTTGGGGCCTGTTTCGGAGCTCCGCCGGAGGGGGCATCCACCATGGAGGGCTTCTACATCATCACCATAGCCCCTCCGATGAAGTGTGAGTAGTTTACTTCAGACCTCCGGGTCCATAGCTAGTAGCTAGATGGCTTCTTCTCTCTTTTTGGATCTCAATACAATGTTCTCCCCCTCTCTCGTGGAGATCTATTTGATGTAATCTTCTTTTTGCTGTGTATTATCTATGGAAAATATTTGATTCTTCTCTGAATTCTTTTATGTATGATTGAGTTATCTTTGCAAGTCTCTTCGAATTATCTTTTTGGTTTGGCCAACTAGATTGGTAGTTCTTGCAATAGGAGAAGTGCTTAGCTTTGGGTTCAATCTTGCGGTGTCCTTACTCAGTGACAGAAAGAGTTGCAAGACACGTATTGTATTGTTGCCATCGAGGATAACAAGATGGTTTTTTTATCATATTGCATGAATTTATCCCTCTACATCATGTCATCTTGCTTACGGCGTTACTCTGTTTTTACTTAATACTCTAGGTGCATGCTAGATAGCGGTCGATGAGTGAAGTAGTAGTAGTAGATGCAGAATTGTTTCGATCTACTTGTTTTGGACGTGATGCCTATATACATGATCATAGCCTAGATATACTCATAAATATGCTCAATTCTGTCAATTGCTCAACAATAATTTGTTCACCCACCATAGAATATTTATGCTCTCGAGAGAAGCCACTAGTGAAACCTATGGCCCCGGGGTCTATTCTCATCATATCAATCTATATCACTTTATTTACTTGCTTTGTTTTTTACTTTGCCTTTACTTTTTACTTTGCATCTATCTATCAAAAATACCAAAAATATTATCTCTATCAGATCTCACTCTCGTAAGTGACCGTGAAGGGATTGACAACCCCTAAGCGTTGGTTGTGAGTTGCTATCGTTTTGTGTAGGTACGAGGGACTTGTGCGTGGTCTCCTACTGCATTGATACCTTGGTTCTTAAAAACTGAGGGAAATACTTACGCTACTTTACTGCATCATCCTCTGCTCTTCAGGGAAATCAAACGCAGTGCTCAAGAGGTAGCAAGAAGAATTTCTGGCGCCGTTGCCGGGGAGGAATCCCATCACCGTAGGCCATCTTCATCATCCCGGCGCTATCCATGACGAGGAGGGAGTATTTCACCCTCGGGGCTGAGGGTATGTACCAGTAGCTATGTGTTTGATCTCTCTCTCTCGTGTTCTCTCTCGTGTTCCCTCTATGGCACGATCTTGATGTATCCCGAGCTTTGCTATTGTAGTTGGATCTTATGATGTTTCTCCCCCTCTACTCTCTTGTGATGAATTGAGTTTCCCCTTTTGAAGTTATCTTATCAGATTGAGTCTTTTATGAACACCTGATGTATGTATTGCGTGGGATAACCGTTGTGACAATGGGTTATTCTATTGATCCACTTGATGTATATTTTGGTGATCAACTTGAGGGTATTGTGACACTTGGGAACCTATGCATAGGGGTTGGCACACATTCTTGACTCTCCGGTAGTAGCTTTGGGGCATTCTTTGAAGTACTTTTATGTTGGTTGGATGAACCTGAGATTGTGTGATGCATATCGTATAATCATGCCCACGGATACTTGAGGTGACAATGGAGTATCTAGGTGACATTAGGGTTTTGGTTGATTTGTATCTTAAGGTGTTATTCTAGTACGGACTCTTTTATAGATCGATCTGAAAGAATAGCTTTGTGGTGGTTTCGTACCCGACCATAATCTCTATGTTTGTTCTCCGCTATTAGTGGCTTTGGCGTGACTCTTTGTTGCATGTTGAGGGCTTGTCATATGTTCTATCTATGTTATTATTGTTGAGAGAACTTGCACTAGTGAAAGTATGAACCCTAGGCCTTGTTTCCTACCATTGCAATACCGTTTACGCTCACTTTTACCACTTGTTACCTTGCTATTTTTATTATTTCAGATTACAAAAACCTATATCTACTATCTATTTTGCACTTGTATCTTCATCCCTTCGCCAAACTAGTGCACCTATACAATTTACCATTGTATTGGGTGTGTTGGGGACACAAGAGACTTTTTGTTATTTGGTTGCAGGGTTGTTTGAGAGAGACCATCTTCATCCTATGCCTCCTACGGATTGATAAACCTTAGGTCATCCACTTGAGGGAAATTTGCTACTGTCCTACAAACATGTGCACTTGCAGGCCCAACAACGTCTACAAGAAGAAGGTTGTGTAGTAGACATCAACCCGTTGAAACTGTTTACTATGTTGCTAGCGGTGTCTTCTTGTACTCGCCGGTTCTCTTCCAATAACTCTAATCTTGCACTTAATCAATCCATGTAGTATCAGACGATACAGATCACAAATCATACAGTGCTAATAAAAATGGAAGTGCTAAGTTTATGCATGGAAAAAGTGTTGTGCTAAGTTCCGGACTTGAAAACTTACACTTATGAGAATGTACTTCTGAGTTAATGCACCTAAAACTTAAAGGATACATCAGTCCCACATTAAGTTAACGTGATTCAAACATATGGTTATGTGATTCTACTAGTGTGTTAACTTATGTGTATTAGTGGATAGAGCATTTTCTCCTTTATTGAATTTATACCATAAGTATGTAATGTTTCAAAGACCGTGATGACCCACATTAATAAGTTATAAAATGTATTTAGTTAATTCAGATAGAGTGAAACATACGCTATAACGTGATTATGTTAGTCAATTTTAATGGATGACTTAATGTATATGGGATTTTATTTTCTTTACTAATGTTAGTGCACTCTATAATCATAAGTTTTATGCTGTAAATCATGAAGCTAAATACCCCTATGTTTTTTTTCTCAATTTCGTCTATTACATGTCGAATTAAGTAATTTTTAATGTTACATAATCTGATAAATTTTCTTGTGAAGGTTTACATTACCAATGAGAAGGGCAGGTGGGCGGTGGTCATGGCCACGACCTGGCTGAAAGGGGGGTGTGGGTGGCGGCGATGTACACCGCCACATGGGAGTTGAGAGTTGTTGAAGGATGCCGACTGTTGTAAGGATTAGGGATGCGGTAGAAAAATGGTAGAACTGGTGGAGGAGATGAAGAAGGAGGATCTCTCACATGACTTCCAAGTCGGATGGCTTGTAACCTGGGAATAATCGCATGTGAATTGAGAAATGCAGCAAACGTTGTCAGATCGAAGGCCAACGATGTCGAGTGTGCTCGGATGCCGATTCAGAGTAGACCGGAATTGGTCCTTAAATAGGCACAATATGAGATGAAACCTCTGAATCAAGTTCAGAGTGCCCGATGGGGATGTATGTTGGGATTAATGCTGCCAAGAAAGCAC
>NC_041387.1:676881726-676882934 GCF_002162155.2 Triticum dicoccoides
CACCATGGAGGATTGGTAAAATGTCCCCACCACCACCGGACGTCTGACGAGTAGATCACATGGCATTACATTAGGCTACAAAAGGAGGTCTTTGTTGGCTCATAGACGATGACATGGCAGCAAAATTAGGTAGCAAAATCCTCCTATGGTATGACTACTATGTCGTTCTTGATTAAATCCGTTGTATATTCATGTTGCACTATGTGTTAGAACTTGAATGAAAACTACTAACTGCATCAGCTGGGGCTACAAAATATTGCATGGCAGCAAAATAGGATTAAAATGCTGCCAAACATAATAAATGATTTTAATATTTTATTCAGGAAAATTAAATTAGCACCATGTACGCCAAAATCATCGTTGCTACATTAGCAGCATTCGGAGACAGCAAACGCTAGTGTTACTTGCCCAGTTAGCAGCGCTTAGTGATAAACGCACATGGCCATTCTTATTATGTACCAGCCATGTGTATGAATGTGAAACGCTGCTAGAGTAATCCTTCGGGCACGCTGCTAGTTCCCATGTACTAGCAGCGTTCGGTGTGTGCGCTGCTAGTCTGAAGGTACCAGAGGCGCCACAATGGCAGCGCGCGGGTCAAACTCTGCTACAGAAGAGATCTGAACGCCACTAATTAGGGTTTACTGCACTAGTGAGAACTGCTGGTAAAACATGAATGAAGACCCATCAGGGCGTGGAGTCTCTTCAAAATAAGAGCTAAAAACAACATCTTTAACTTCTTGTTCATAAAAAGGGGTTTCAGGAATAGCATTATGGTCCCTGGATACTAAGCCGCAATCATCCCAAAAACCATCGCTAAGATGGATATCATGTTTAGGAGAGTACTCAAAAAGCTTCCTATGAAATTAACAGCAATATCAAGAATAGCTTTCTTCCTTCTCTTCTAATTTGCGAGGACATGGAAATAACTGAGTGTTGAGCTCACCCTCAAGAACATCCCTATCCCTTGATCTCTGCCTATCTTTTATCTCCTCAATCTTCCAAATGTCATTAAGCTCACCTGCCACCGTTTTTATTTTGTACTGAGTTAGGAGATAAAGGTTGAGACTGAGAGAGCATATCTAAACAAATATATTCAGCCACCAAAGCTTGCTTATGCATGTTTTTAGCAGCTTTCATTTCTGATTACTTTGCGAGAGCTGTTGGTAGGCTGAATAACTTGCATGAGAATTGAGCATCTGATGTGCTCC
>NC_041387.1:676883306-676892862 GCF_002162155.2 Triticum dicoccoides
CCTCCCAGACCACCCCCGCGCTTCACCCCCTACCGCGGCAGCGCCCCCTCCTCCCGCTGGTCCGGCGGCGGCGGATCTGGTCCCTCCCCATCGGCCTGGCCCCCGCCACCGGTGAGCCGCTCCTCCCCGCCATCATCTGCCGCCGCGGGCGTCCCCCACCTCAGGTGCCTCCGCCCCCTCGGCTCGCGACACCAGGACCCTCCTGATGATTCTTGGGCGCTCCCCCACCAGCTGCTGCTCGCGCCTGCCAGCCGGCGGCGGATACGGTGACCATGGCCGCTGTCGCGGTCTCCGGCGGCGATCCTTTCCCCCGAGCCACGGTGATGATTCTTGCGTCGAGACGGCGATGCATCTGCGGTTGTGGCTGGCACGGGGTTTGCCGCGATGGTCCTTGTCGGTGTTGTTTCAGCCCCGGTGGCCTCAGGCCGCGTCTCTCCGGCGTCCCTCGTTGCCGGCGTCCCGAACCGGGCAGCTCCGGCCACAGTGACTGGGTAGCCAATTTACCTTGCCCGCCGATGCCCCGACGGCTAAGGCCATGGCAGCTTGGATCTGCGTCCCTCTAGTCCTCGCTTGTCGGCGTTGCCGGACATCGTCACCCCAAGATCTCAGCGTGGTTCGCCTTGTCGCCCGCCCTACCCTGTACGGCTCAAAGTCTCCCCCTTTTGCTAGATCCTATGCTCGTGGGTTCGGAGGCGACGCCACCCTCCGACGGCAGGTGCAGCCCCGCCAACCCCTTCCTGACTTGGTGGTTCCGACCAACATTGGCCTCCGCATCTTTGATTCCAACTCGGCGGCTATGGGATCGCTCAGCTTCAGGCCAGGGAGAGATCCTTGCACGGCTTGCCGGTGCTGGCAGCTACGGTGCCCGTGGGTGTCGTTTTCCTTCTTGGAGGCGCTGGCAAGGCCTTTAGCTGCGCCCTCTTTGAGCTCAGGAGAAATCCTAGGTTCGAGTTCCTCGGACCGGATAGTGACGGTGTCTCGGCATCGTATTCCTTCTTCAAGGCACTATCTTGTTCGCTCGTGGTGTCCCCGGTTTTGGCTCGGACGATGTTGGAGTTATCGCTGGCTTGGCATTGCCGCCCTTGGCTCACTTTGGTAGGTTTAGCTGTGTTGTATCCTCTGTTCAGGTTGAGCATCCCTTGTCTCTCTGCTCCGGGCACCATGTACACGTCTGCCTGCGTTCGTGTCATGTGTTATATCCCTACGTATTCATTTTAATCTTTCTATCAATGAAATGACACGCAAGCTTTGCGTATTCGAGAAGAAAGAATTGAGCATCTAACGGGTCCAACGGAACTGTAAGCTGTACGCAGGCAGGACTGCATTAGTTTGTCACGGGCAAGTGTAACCTTTTTTTGCGGGGAAAGCAAGTAACCCTTTTTTAGATAGAGAAATATAAAATGATGTTGCTTCTATATATGCGCTGACTTGGTTATTTAATTAGCTTGTGTTGGCGTGCAGCGCTAGCTTGACATAAAATGACATAAAGCAAGTTCTAGGAAGCACAAAACATTCACAAAATCACAACTGGCAAGGCAGAAGAAGTAGTAGATGCTAGAGCGAGCCAAGGCGCAGAGCAACAGGTAGCTCATGGAGATTACTAAGGTGGACCTCCGTGGCCTAAATCCCAGCGGGCCTGGGTGGAGGGAAGCCCGGGACGCCGTAACCACATCCATGGTGGCACACGGCTTCGTGATGGTCGCACACGACGCGGTCGGCCCGGAGCTCCGGGAAGCGCTTTTCGGGCGCGCCTTGCCGGAGTTGTACGCGCTTCCGGTGGAGGCCAAGCGGCAGAACGTGGCGTCCACTCGGGTCCCGTTCCAAGGCTACATCTCAAACATGCCCGACGGGACCCTCGAGAGCTTGCGCGTCTGGGATCCCACCGACGCCAGCCGCGTCCGTGACTACGGCAACCTCCTCTGGCCGCAGCAGGGGGGCAACCCTGCCTTCTGGTAAATCGATCACCTTCACTTCACGTACGTGTATGCACGCATCCATAGCATTATTCTCAGTTTTGAGTGACACCCAGCGACACCATTGTGTCGGTTGCCAAGAAGCTGGTGAAGCTGGAGCAGACCGTGATGATGATGGTCCTTGAGGGCCTCGGCGCCGGGGAGGAGCGCATCCACGCACACCAGGACCAGGAGGCGCTCACCTACGGCCTTCGGCTCTGGCGCTACGGCATGCGGCCTCTGGACGCAGCCACCGGCGTCTCATTGCTACCGCACCGTGACACCTGCATCACCAGCACCGTCCTGCAGCATGAGGTGGAAGGCCTGGAGGTGCAGACCAGGGACGGCAACTGGATCGCCGTGCCGCCTCAGCCCGACACAGCCACCATCATCGCCGGTGATTTCTTCACTGTAAGCATCATCGATCATTACCTGGATCTCTTACTCTACAGGTACTACTTCACAATTACTTACGGAAATCTGACCTGGCGAATGTTTAGTCGCAATTTTATGACGATGTTTTGTCCTAGTCTTATCTATATCCAGTCTAAAAGATTTTGAATTCAAAATTCAATTATAAAGTTCATCCCTTGAGAAAAATTGTTGGGATTCCATAACCTTGACATCAGCCAGGGAGCCCATCCCATCGAACGCCTTCCCCACAGTTGCACGGATCTTGGCACAAGGCCGGTGCGACGTAGATCAGCTAGAGTTGTTCGCTGTTAAATTGCTTCCTGACCAGCGTTCTTTATTTATTTTTTTCTCCAATTAAGAGCATGGAAGTTTAATTATTACTAGGATGGCCATTTTATTATTATTTGCATGTCGTTTTTTGTTATCAAGCGGACGGCAATATTATTATTGAAAGCATGTTATTTTTATTACTGTTTGCATGGCATCTTTATAATTAAAAGGATGAGAGATTTATTATTAAGAGAATGACAATTTTGATTATTATTTTTTGATGGCATGGCATTTCAATGAACTTTTGCCCAGTTGACCAAATAGAGCAAAAATTCACAGGATGGCGTTTTTTTTGTCCATGGAAAAAATAAAGAAAAAATGTTCCCCAAAACATGGCATTTCTTGCACAATGAAACATTTGCACGACAAAAGTCATAAATTTATTATTTTTAGATCACACGACACCTTTTTCAATCCTACCATTATAACTTTAATTAAAGAAATGACAGTTTTACCAAGTAGCATGACATTGTTTATATATTTTCAGTTTTACAAAGTAACATGGAAATTATCATATACTCCCTCTGTCCGAAAAAACTTGTCCCTCAAATGGATGTATCTATCATCAAGTTAGTGCTAGCTAGATACATCAATTTGAGGGACAAGTTTGGGACAAGCTTTTCCGGATGGAGGGAGTATTTTTTAGATCATGAAAAATATAAATTAAATATTTTGTTTGTTTTCTATAAGAAATTGTGTTTTTTATACATGGCATTTTTATAAAGAATTAGTTAACTGAGCCTATGGGCCAATCGGGGGTTCGCTCAGGCCCACCCCTGGCGAAACATGGAGGATGGGCGAATACGTTCACTAGATGACCCCAGGGAGCCTCCACCTGGCTGACGACAACTTGATATTGGGGCCTTCACTTAACTGTTGCATCAATTCCATGCATCACCGTACTTTATTTACCTTTTGCATCAATTTCATAGTTTACATACCATACATGACCCAGCCTAGCTACCAAACTATAAGGGCGTCAAAACCGAACTTCTAATTAACGTGGGTAAATCAACGATAAGATTTGATAAACATTTATTTATATAATCAATTAATATGGTCATGTAAATCATGGGCTAACATACTTGTTAGTATTCTAAACCTATCTGGCAAAATGATTTGTCTTGATTTAATTTTATTTTTCCTTTCTCAAGATAATAATTATATATATATATATATATATATATATATATATATATATATATATATATTAAGGACTTGTTAGTATTATACACCTTTTTCCCAAACTAAATCAGCGGAAAGGAAGAGAAGCGAAATGGAAACCTTATGCATATATAGCAATAGGTGAGAAGAGAAGAGAAGAGATGCATACCCTCAGTTAAACAGCTTAAATCGCGGTTGGCAATACTATAATAACAACAAAGAACACATAGTATTGTTTCCCAGTTAATTAGCGATTAACTTTCCAAAAAATACAAGTAACTACTCCCTCCCTTCTCAAATATTTGTCTTTCCGAACATTTCAAATAGAATACAACATACGGATGTATGTTGACATATTTTCGAGCGTAGATTCACACATTTTGCTTCGTATGTAGTCAATTGTTGAAATATTTAGAAAGACGAATATTTGGGAACAAAGGGAGTACATATTATTCAACCTTCCTTCTAAATTTGGCAGGTTATACTCATTCTTTGATTCTCACCCTATATAAATGTTATATGTTACAGGTCCTAACAAATGGAAGGATGCCGTCATGCCTCCACCGTGTTAGGACGCCGAGCAACCGCGAGCGCTTCTCGGTGGCTCTCCACTGCCGCCGAAAGGACGACGCCTTGGTGGCTCCAATGGCTGAGCTGGTCGACAGATACCACCCTCTGATGTATAACCCTTGCATTGCCGGCGAGTACACCATATTTCGCTACTCCGAGGAAGGGCGCGACCACGGCGACCCACTCAAGGCTTTCTGCGGTGTCTGACTCCCTTGGCCGTTAATATAAGTTGGTACTGTGGCCTCATTTTCTGCGTATAAAACCATCCATGGTATGTGTTTCTTATATACACAGCTAGACCTTTTATACACTACAAATAATGTTGTTTTAGAGTTGGGACAGTCTCAAATCTGTAATAAATTACGAATGATGGTGCTACAGAAAACCATCCATGATGAATAAAATATAATGAGACCATTTTCCATGTATTGATAGCAAACATTGAAAAGTTTGCCTAAAGTGCGACAATACTTGAAGATGATTTGTCCTAAAGTAGAACACCCCCTTTACTTGAGTTCTTCACTGTGAAAGATCTGTAGAAACTCATGAACCTCACGGTGAATTCTGCCATGGTTTTGTAAGGGTCAGCTATTTCAGTAGACTACAGTTCAGAAGTGAACCGAACCAAAAACAATGAGCATGACATTCAATCTCTATGAAGTATTGGATGGCTTCCCCTTCAGTAGTCCCCGTTTCAGGTGGTTCAATCACTTTTCTATGGCTCCCTTAAAGTATGTGCGGTCATGGCCTTCCACGGCAAAATGTTCTATACTGATATCCAAATTTGTGTCCCAAGATCTGTATTCACTGAGTTGTTCTTTCTGAAACTTGTGGCCTCCGCACATACATCAGCGTGTACACATAGTAATCTAGATGTAAAGCAAGCAGGCAAAGAACACATACATAAGCGTATACACATAGTATAATCTAGTTGAGCAATCGAAACAAAAAATCACTGTGATTTTAGCAATAGTCGGTTACACAGGCATCCGAAGTGATATTTAGGATTTTAGCAATAGTCGGTTACACAGACATCGGAAGTGATATTTAGGGACTTCTCTTTCCTAGTTAGAGGGATTACTATTTTGTATCCTCTCTGTCCCATAGTGTAGGACGTTTTTTGATACTAGTGAGTTAAAAAAAGTCCTAAACTATGGGACGGAGGAAGTGGCAACTACTCCCTCCGTCCCATAATATAAGAGCGTTTTTACACTATATAGTGTAAAAAACGCTGTTATATTATGGGACGGAGGGAGTAATAATTTCGACCAGAAGCAACTTAATAATGTCACCCTGATTAGTACTATTGGTTACTGACAATCTGCTTTCGCTCTCACTGGTTTCATCTTCCATTACACACATCCATTTCTTTATAACATTATGTTAAAAAAAAAGATGAACAAGAACAAAGAGACCTTGCAACACTACTCATCAATCAGTGAGTGAGTGAGACTGTGGGGCCCAATTAGGACACAAGCAGAAGATAACCTGACAGGCCAAGAACGCATTCACAGGCCCAATAAGTATACTGAGGAGGTGGAACACACAGCACATTAACACGAACTCTACTCTCTGTCGGATGTGGCAAAGTTCCATTCTAGCTTCAGGTTCCACTCAGGATCTATCTGCATCAGCTGGTTGCCCACATCAGGGGTCGACGACAAACGAAATGCAGATCCACACATCTCTCCGTGACAGGATGCCCACATCTGCATCGATTTCACAAGGCAAAACAAAGACTTTGTAATGAGAGCTCCATCGACAAACATGTCACTGGTTTCAATCAGAGCAGTGCGTAGAATATCAGTTTCAGAGTTGGGCTTGGTGTCTCCTGATTTAGGGTAACTAACATCTATCAGATACCAGTTTTCAGAGCAACTATTTACTGAGCCGAAGGTCTGAATGGTCTAGCAACTGTTTTTAGGGTCCCTAGAAAGTAACCACGACAAGGTTGGTTCTAGTCTATGGATGATCTATCAACTTACTCAACTAAGGTTACACACAAGCGAAGCCTGTTTTCAGATAAAGGAATTACTTTCCCCAATAAAACTTATTGTTGTTTCCGTCCTTGATAGAAAACAAAATTCCCCTCGCAAATCCATTCAAAACAGAATTAACTTCAAAATTTATATCTATGCAAGTGCAGCATGCTGACATACTCTTGTACGCCATGCTCCCCTTGAATAAGTTGAAGTCATCAAGTGCAGAAAACAAGAAAAAGATAGTAACCAACCGTGGTGATCGCTGAAGATCACCATCATCTCGATTTGCTCTACATCTAGATGGTTTAGGGATTCTGAAAAGAAACAAAAAGAATATGTAGGCAAACTTACCGGATGGAAAACGGAACGGCAGCATTACCGCACAGACTGTCCATGTAATCCAGACAGCAACCTGATTTGAAATGTAACATAACTAGCTTGGTACTACTCTTGTGCGCACATAAGCTCCTTTCTTTCCTCTTTTTTTCTTTTGCACTTTTGCTTGTTTTGGTTCAGTGAGGTACCAACGGCTTAATATTGTGAACTGTACATATTTAGAAATTCAGTGAGATATCAAAGAAGCTTGGAAGTAGTTACGATAAAATATGAGTAGAATGGAATTTGTAAATATGTATCTGTGCTTCTAACAAGAATCCCTTAGCACATATACCTGACTGCACTTCTTTTCTGGTTGTCCACATTTTTTTAGCTCTGCAAACAGTATCGGTGCCATCGTCCCAGCGCCCCCTGTTTGTTTGTTGGTGGCAACCCAGACTCGCCTAACTTAGGACCTGTTCGGTATTCATCCACTCCTAGAATCTACGGAGCGGGCAAGCTGCAACTATGCCAATTTGAACTGCAGCTCCGCCAACTCCCGGAGCGGAGCTGTGGAGCGGAGCATTACAGAACGGCCCCTTAGCTATGCCATCCATAAGAACCAACCAAACAAGCCTTCCAAACTCGCCATCTTGCTACTATGAGTTAGTTACTGCATTTCGTATGGAACCAACAATGGAGTTTGCTACCTCTAACGCTGAGAATGGACAGAGGGGCAAGTTGGAGATGAAGACCAAGAACTCAAAGGGGCATCCAAAAAACTGATCTCTCAACTTCGAGTAGGACGATGAATTCAGTCTGTATATTCCATCATCACACAATGTACAGCATATATAGTGCTGGAGTGGTTACAAGAGAGCCCGAAGGAAGTGGCACGCAGGCCCGGGCGAGATCTATGATCCTATATACTAGGAATACAAGTACATACAGTTACACAGGTATAATACACGTTAACACCCCCCCTCAGCCGGAACTCCATGGGGAAGGATGTTGAGGCTGGTTCTGAACTCGTGGAAGACCTGTGATGGAAGCCCCTTGGTGAAGAGATCTGCAAACTGCGAGCTGGATGGTACGTGGAGAACACGAATGTCGCCGAGGGCCACGCGGTCACGTACAAAGTGCAGATCAATCTCGATATGTTTCGTGCGCTGATGTTGGACGGGATTAGATGCAATGTAGGAGGCCGAGACGTTGTCACAATAGACAATGGTGGCACGGGTCGGTGGGCGAGGAGCTCATGTAAGAGTTGTCGCAACCAACATGCCTCAGCAACACAGTTCGCGACGCCACGATACTCGGCCTGAGCGCTCGAACGAGAAACAGTGGCTTGCCGTTTGGATGACCAAGATAGCAAGTTGTGACCGAGAAAAACACAGAAGCCCGACGTGGACTTGCGTATGTCCGGGCATCCAGCCCAATCAGCATCGGTGTAGGCCACAAGATCGAGAGGAGAGGACTTGTACAACTGCAAGCCAAAGTGGGTGGTGCCACGAAGATACCGTAGAATGCGTTTGACAAGTGTCATGTGAGAATCACGAGGTGCATGCATGAATAAGCACACTTGTTGAACCGCATATGAGAGGTCCGGGCGAGTAAGAGTGAGGTATTGGAGGGCACCGGCCAGGCTACGGTATAGAGTGGGATTTTCGAGGAGGCAACCATCATGAGCGGAGAGTTTGGACTGTGTATCAATGGGAGTGGAAACGGGCTTGCAATTGAGCATCTTGGCGCGGGCGAGAACCTCAAGGGCATACTGCTGTTGGCAGAGAAATAAGCCATGGGTGTTGGGTGTGACGTTGATGCCAAGGAAATGATGAAGCTCTCCAAGGTCGGTCATGGAAAACTCACGTTTGAGAGAAGAAATTACGTGATGAAGAGCGCGGGGAGTGCTTGCGGTTAGTATGATGTCATCAACGTACACAAGGAGGTAGGCGATGGAGTCATCACGTTGCAAGATGAAGAGAGAGGTGTCGCTCTTGGATGCATGGAAACCAAGAGACAACAGGAAGGAGCGGAAGGCTGGAACCAAGTGCGTGGTGCCTGCTTCAAGCCATAGAGGGACTTACGAAGGAGGCACACGTGGTCCGGCCGGGAGGAATCCACAGACCCAGCTGGTTGAGCACAGTATACCGTCTCCTTGAGATCGCCGTGGAGGAAAGCATTCTTGACGTCGAGCTGGTGAATAGGCCAAGAGCTGGAGTTGGCGATGCTGAGCACAACGCGAATGGTGGCCGGCTTGACAACCGGACTAAATGTCTCGTCATAGTCGACACCCTCCTTCTGATTGAACCCTCGAACCACCCATCGTGCCTTGTACCGAGCCAAAGTGCCATCGGTGTTGAATTTGTGGCGAAAGATCCACTTGCCAGTCACCACGTTAACACCTGCAGGTTTAGGAACCAACGACCAAGTAGAATTCGCAATTAAAGCATCATATTCAACTAGCATGGCACGTTGCCAATTGGCATCTTTGAGCGCGGAACGGTACGTGGGGGGAATGGGAGATATAGTGGTGGTGGGTGTATGGGCGAGGAAGAGTCGTTTGGGTTGGCAGAAACCCGATTTGGACCTGGTATGCATTTTGTGTGCGTTGTGGGTTGGTTTTACTGGTTTGGCATGAGCTGGGAGATGTGGCTGCACGGGAGTGGAGGGCATGGAAGGAGAGGCGGATTGCGTGGGGCCAGGAGCAGGGCTGGCAGGCGAGAGATCCGAGGCGGATCCGGTCGCAGGGGAATCTGGCGTACGATCCGAGGCGTGGGGCGCGGGCGACCGGGTGGGCGCGAGGGCCGAGGATGCGCGTGGGGGTGT
>NC_041387.1:676893179-676928676 GCF_002162155.2 Triticum dicoccoides
TGGGGGCGGGGGACCATTGGGTGGCAGAGGTGGGGTCGCTCATGGGGGAGGGGTTGATCTGGCGCGACGGGAGTGGCATGCATGGGATCGTCCCATCGGGCGGATCGGGTGGGTCCCGGTACGAGGAATCAGGTGGGCAGGGAGGCGAATCTGGCACAGATCGCAGAGTGGATTGTACGGGATTTTCTGTGGATGGGCTCGATGTGGGGGATGGTGTGGAGGGGACATACGGAAAAACGGTCTCGTCGAAGATAACATGACGGGAAACGATCACGCGGCGCTGAGAAAGATCATAACACCTATAACCCTTATGCTCAAGGGGATAGCCTAGAAAAATGCATCGAGTGGAGCGGGGGGAGAGCTTATGGGGGGCGGTGGCGTAGAGATTGGGGTAGCATAAACACCCAAAGACGCGCAAGTGATTGTATGTGGGATGAATGCCGTGGAGCATGTAGTAAGGAGTTTGATCGTAGATGGCGCGGGAGGGTCGTCTGTTAAGGAGATAAGTGGCCGTGTGTAGTGCTTCAGCCCAAAAGGGAGGTGTGAGGTTGGCTTGGAGAAGAAGTGTACGTATGATGTCGTTGGTGGTGCGAAGAAGTCGTTCGGCCTTGCCATTTTGGGGTGATGTATGAGGACAAGAGAAGCGGTAGGCAATGCCATTTGCGGAGAAGAAAGCACGGAGGGTAGAGTTGATGAACTCACCGCCGTTGTCGCATTGTAGTGCCTTGATGATCACGTTGTATTGAGTGCGAACGAACATAAAGAAACGTTGTAGAGTGATGGAGGTATCCGACTTGTGGCGAAGTGGAAAGGACCAGGAGAAGTGAGTATAATCATCAAGAACAACTAAGTAATATTTATAACCAGAAAAGCTTACAACCGGGCTTGTCCATAAATCACAATGAACTAACTCAAAAGGCGCATAGGTGCAACTAAGGGATGAAGAAAAGGAAAGGCGCGGCTGCCTACCTAATTGGCAAGCACTACATGGAATATGCGCAAGCTTATTACATGAGGGAAGAAAATCATGCGCAGCTAAGGAGGCGGTGACTTGAGGGCTTGGGTGGCCGAGGCGCCAGTGCCAAACGTCGGCGGTGGAGGTGGTGGCGGAGAGAGCAGCGCGCCATGGCTTGTTATTGCCGGAGAATGGGTAGAGGTCACCGGAGCTAGCGGAGATCATGATGACCCTCCTGGTTCGAAGATCCTTCACAACAAAGCCATATGGAAAAAATTCAATAGAGCACAAATTATCTTTGGTGAATTGGCGAACTGAAATAAGACTAGTTACGACGTGAGGAGAAAAGAGAACGTCCTCAAGATGAAAGTTGTGAGGGGGAAGGGTAACGGAGCCGGTGGCTTGAATGGGAAGATGAGTGCCATTGCCAACAACAATGCTAGTGAAACGAGACTTTAAAGGATAATTCGAGAGGTCGGGATTACCAGGGTTGCCGGTGACGTGGGAGGAGGCGCCGCTGTCGAGGTACCACTCGTGCGGAGCAGAGGCACTGCCGTGTGCGCTGTACGCGGCCTGGAGCATGGCCAGGTGATCCCAGGAAGGTGGCTGGGTGGGCGTCGTGGGTGGGTACCCGGAGATCTGCATCGGGTAGGCCTGGGCATGCGACCCGGGCCGTGGGCCGAGCACGCCGGCGGCGTTCGGAGGGACCCAGCCAGGGCGTGGGTTCGGGATGGCCATCCCGTAGGGCGCGAAGAATAGGGGTTGTACGCCATGGGTGCAGGAGCGCCGCGACCACCGTATCGCCGCGACCACGACCACGGCCGCCGCGGTCACCGCGGTCACCACCATCGCGGTTGCCGGAGGCGCGGCCAGCCGGGGAGCTGGGACCCCGATCAGTGGCGCGGTCGGCGCGGTCGCCGGAGCGAGGAGCGGGGCCGCCGGACCCGGAGGGGCCGCCACCCCCAGTGACGGCGAGGATGGTGGCCGGCTCGTCAGCCACGCGCTGGGCGAGATTCTCCTCGGCGAGCTTCAGGCGAGAGAAGACAGTCTCGAACGGTGGGAGAGGAACCGTGTCGCCGAGCACGACGCGAATGGTGTCTAGGCGTTTGTCGATGCCGTGAAGAAACTGAGTGATGAGATCCACTTCAGTGACGGCGTGCTCAATGTCGGCCAGCTCGGCGGTGAGGAGCTTCATGCGACGAGCGTACTCGGCGACGGAGAGATCCCCCTGTTTGAGGTTGCGGTATTGGCGGTTCAGCATCATATAGCGCGCCGCACGGTTCGCCAGGAAGTAATCGCGGATGCGGTGCCAGAGATCGTAGGTGGTGGTAGCGCCGACGACGTGGTCGACGAGGTTATCGGCGAGGGTGGAGTAAATCCAGAGCACAAGATGGGCGTCGAGCTCGCGCTGGAAGGCGGTGGCATTGGCCGGGAGGGGCTGCTCGATGATCTGGGCGACGCCATAGCGGATGAGAACAAGGAGGAAGAAGGACTTCCATTTGTGGTAGTTGTGCTCGTCGGGGTTGAGGAGAAATTTGATATGGTTCTGGATGCTGTCGCGGAAGATGGGGTGGTTGGACGGAGCGGCGACGAAAGAGGGCGGCGGCTCCGTGGAGGGGGAAAAGAAGGGGGCGAACTGTGATCCGAGGGAGGGGGAAGATCCGCTGTGGGTGGAGGGGAGGGTACCAAAGATGAGGGGAGGGGAGGTGCCGGCGGTGGTGCCGGCGCCGGAGGAGCTGGAGAGAGCTGCCGGTGAGGTGGCTGAGCTGGTGGCCGGAGAGGTGGCGGAGGAGGTGGAGGGCTCAGCCATGAAGAAGGCACCCGGAGTCTGATACCAAGTAGGACGATGAATTCAGTCTGTATATTCCATCATCACACAATGTACAGCATATATAGTGCTGGAGTGGTTACAAGAGAGCCCGAAGGAAGTGGCACGCAGGCCCGGGCGAGATCTATGATCCTATATACTAGGAATACAAGTACATACAGTTACACAGGTATAATACACGTTAACACTTCGATGGGGTATAGCACCGTGCCCCTGTCCCACTGTCGTAGTATTTGAACAGAATAAAGCAATTATTCATACTGCATTTGAATTGCATGCTCATCACCAAAGCAGTACAATCAGATGTAACTCAAAACTACCCGGGGGTGAAATAAAAAATTCTTGTGAACACACCAGTCACACGACATGTATTTCATTCCTAAAGATATATCAACATGAGCATAGGGATGCGGAAGAACGAACCACCATAGTACCAGATATCTACTCAAACAAGGCTCCAGCTGCGTAATATCATCAACTGGATACAAAAAGGCTAGGTAGGAAAGTATACAAATTTTAGTTAAGCAGCCAGTACAAGCTTAGCTAGGCATACGCACAAAAAACAACCAAAACTGAACAAGCCAAAACTGAACAAGCGCATGCTCAAAAAACTAAAAACTACCGCAATATTATTTTTTAGTTGACAATTCACAGATTTTGCTACTGAATAGTATGTGTACTAGGGGATTCTTGTTAGAAGCACAGGTGCACATTTAGAATTCCATTTCACTCGAATTTTGATTATACTACTTCCAAGATTCTTTGATGCCTACTCCACCACCAAGGCACCAACTGCTTAATATATACTGAGAACACCAATGCAAATTATAACCAGTCAGAACTTAGCCACCAGAAAATACAAGCATAACAAGTCACAAATCACAAGAGATTGTGCAATAAAAGAAATGGTAAATAAGAAAAATTAGCATTCTCAAAAAGAAGAGACTGTGCAGCAACAGTAATGGAAAAACAAGCAAGTTGCTATTGGCAGTTAGCAGATCTTGCTAGTAAAACGGTAATATGCATAGAGGGATTCTTGTTAAATGCAGAGGTGCATGTTTGAATATTCAGTTCATTCAAAGTTTACTATAGTTACTTATCCAGGCACAAAAAGTGGGAACTAGGAGTCCTGGTTTCTCTCGACAAATGACAAATAAAAATTGGTTAAGCACCAAATGCAGCATATATAGCAGTGTTCAACAGAAAGTGTGCAGCAGATGAAAAATCCAAACTTCCATAAAACTCATCAGCTCACCATCGCACCGATAAATTTCAGTACATCTGAATATCTCTATGCGAATAACCATTAATGAATACAGAATAAATAATCATTCCAATTCTCAATGCCAGCTAGCCCTCCAAAGTATTTGATAATGGTTAATTCACACCCACGAATTGTCAATCATTTCCTCATATGCGATGACAGCCAACTGCAAGGAGTACTTCGCTACTGATCATCAAGTTGAGGTCCATCATCAACAACTAAAGAAGGAGGCCAGGCGATAATGTAGGGATAGCCGCGGTCATCATACCTCCCCTGAATCAGCAAGTCAATCTTCATAGTCTGCAAGGAAAGGAAGAAAATAGAAGCAGCGGAGTGGGCCAACAAGGGACATCACTTTCATTGGAGATCCAATCCTTAACTTGCAACACTTTGATCTCCCTGCAAGCCCAGCCCTCAATTGTGCCCCGACGCCCTCACTTGAGATGGTAGATCCACAATGGCGATATCCATGGTGGTAGTGTTGACCCTTACCATGCGTGCTTCGCCTTGGATAGGCCAGTAAACGGAACCATCAACCAGCGCACCAGACTTGGCCATTATGCTGTATAAGTCTGCACCAATTTCTTCAGTCCCCAGTGGTGGTCACATGCTGGTTAACATTTGAGGAAGCATAGGCTTTCCTACACACCCTTATCTAGCCATCCATTTCTGCATCGCGATCTGTGCAAGTACTTTTGTCTTTTTGTTTCTCCCAATATATAGAACAACATATGAACTTCAAACTTTACAGGACAACAAAATATTCTTACTAGAATGCGAGAAAAAACTTTCAGATTTTTTCGTTAATCATATATAGTAAATATTCTACTTTTTACTTAAAAATCATTTTGTATATTAATGTCGAACAAAAAATCTGAAAGTTTTTTCCCCACATTGTAGTAAGAATGTTTTGTTGTCCAGAAAAGTTTGAATTTCGTACGTTGTTTCATTTTGGAGAAACAGAAAAGAGAGAATGTAATGTAGTAAGTTAGTTGGGTAGCACAGATCTTAAAGCAATATTGAAAGATAAAGATAAGAAATGTCCGAACTTCAACAAAATCCACGTTCGTCACATGCTCGCCTTCGCTGGCCATTGCTACTGGGGCTGCTCGTCTCTGCGCTTCACTTGGTTGCTTCAGTCCCCACTCCCCAGTGGCTGGCATTTTAGCCATGGACAGAAGCGTTAAGAGGAAGATGCCCACAACAGAATCAACTACAAAACATTTTTTTATCCTACAAAAAAACTGTACTAACGGCAACACAAAAAAAAAAATCCAAAACAACTGGAATGGAAAAAAAAAGATGCAAGTGGACGTGTTTGTGGTTACAACTAACGGCAATTTTGCAGGCAGACTTTGATGCAGTTTCCACCTATCTGAACCCATAGGTGAGAATTTCCTGAAATTCAAATCTCGAGAGTGAAATCACTACTCATCGAGAAGCTTCAACTCACCATATCACTGAATGTTCTGAAACGACAGTAGATTACACGGTTCATGGCAATTGGCAAAGCAGCAGACTCACTATATCATTTCGAGCATTCACCACTCACTACCTGAGACAATCTGGCAATACATACTTCCTACAAACCGATCATATCAAATGCATCTGGTCTGGTTCCCAACTTTACACCATCAGTCAACATAAATGCATTCGACAACGAGCACGCGACTTTGCAGTTACCGGTCCGCCCACAGGTTCTCCTCCTCTTCGCCAAAAACCCAAACCTCCCCTGCTGCTGTTGCGTCACAAAAGCAACATGTTAATCTACATCAAATCAGCGTCTTAATCTTGAGCAAACTCTACCCTTTGGTGCAATGCTTCAGGATGTAACTTGTGCAATTCTACTCTTTCTAAAAAATACTCCCTCCGTCCCAAAATAAGTGGCTTGAGCTTAGTACAAATTTATACTAGAGCTAGTACAAAGTTGAGACGCTTATTTTGGGACGGAGGAAGTAATAACCAAGAAACATAACAGCTTTCTTGCAATAAGGTGGTCCTATACTCCGAAGAAACTGTGTTAAAAAAATATACCCCGAAGAAACTGAGCATACAACAACTTTGGTGATTGCAAAATCAGTTTTCTTGCAACAAGGTGATCTTATACAACAACTTTTCAAAAACTGAACATAAATTGCAGGTAATATAGAGCAAAACAGTACCACCGAGCTACGCGGATGCAGAAAGATTGCAACAAACAATAATTACTTTCAAAACTCTTCGATATCCAGTCAACAAAGGCCAAAGGGACCAACTGCCTAACATTGTGAAGTGAAATAGAAGTACAACAAGCAGCAGGTAACTACGCCAACCATTAAAGTTAGGCCAGGAACAAGCTAAAAAATAATTAAGCACTTATAAGCTGATTTATATTATTAGCCGAGCGCGCAAGAAAGAACAACAAAGGTTGAAAGACAAGAGAATCTGCAGCCTAAAAGATGAAGAGATTGTGCGGCAAAAAGAACAAGAAGTGTATCAAGGGATTCTCGTTAGAATCACAGATGCATATCTGAAAGTTGATTTCATTCAGAGTTTATTACAGTTACTTTCCAGAACTAGCTGTCCTGTGTTTTCCTTCTCTATAAAAATGATAAACACAAACAGAAACGGTAGAAAAAATTAATCAATTGGGCCTGGCAGCAAACAAAACATAGCAGTATTCCATATATAGAAAATTTGCAGCAGATGACAATCCAATCTTCAATAAAATTCATTAGCTCCAGAACTGTACCAACGGTTATCAGGCATCTAAAGGTTTTCTATGAGCATAGCCATTACTTATTAAGATACAAAGGCACGATCTTCCAGTTTTCAGTGCCAACTAAGCAGATATTATTTTGCATCAACAAAGTAATTTATAATGCTAAGCTCCTCATACCTGCAAATTTGCATTAATTTCCTCTTAATTATGACGAACAACTGCGGATTTCAGCGAGAACCTTCAACTTCATGCCCAGTGCCCCCATCATCACCAATCAAACAAGGAGGCCAGGCCATAACGTATGGATAGGCAGAGTCACCAAATGTCCCGTGGATCAGTGACTCAATCTTCATGGTCTCCAATGAAAGGGATAAGAACCAGCAGCGGAGTATGCCAACAGGGGTAATGCATTTCATGGACAAGTAGACATATCCAGACCTAACTTGCACAACCCTAAGGTGGCCCAGCCAGCCCCGAGTGACCCGACCAATTTCTACACTCAAAGAGAGTATGTTCTGCGGCACCCAAATCCCAATTCCATCACCATCCACAACACGGATCCAAACATGGAGCAGGAAGTCATCATGAGATGCATAGACAATGCATAGCTGGCCATCACTAGTCTCCCCAGCCTTGTAATTGCACCTCTCCACATCCACCTGCAAGGGTAGATCCACATTGGTGATGTCCATGGTGGTGGTTGTGTTGATCCTTATCATGTGGTGTTCGCCATGGAAAGGCCGGTAAACGGAACCATGGACCAGCATGCCAGCATTGTACTTGAGGCTATTGTCACCACCGATTTCGACCCCCGGGTGGATGACCCAACCTCATGTCTCCGACGAGAAGACGGCAGCACGAACCCTAGACACGTCGGCGCAGACGCAGACCACCCAGAACGACCAGGTGTTCTCCTCACAAGACAGCAGACGGGAACCAAGCCAGGCGAAACCACGGAGACACCCTTCCCTGGCATCCTCAGGCAACGGGATGATGTCCACGGCCCAGGTCATGGGGTTCACGGCGGCGACGAACATCATGTTCCAGTTCCACAGGAGGATGTAACCATCGCGGCAGTCCACGATGCCCCAGCCCGTGTATGCGCCGTCCTGTCGCCGTGGCGGAGGGCGGCGGCGACGTCGGGATCTGTGCGACGCAGGGGGGCGAAGGAGGGGGCGGCATCTTCGCTGACTTCGAGGAACAGCCCGAGGAGTGGCGCCGGGTTGAGGGCACGGAAGAGGCGGCGGAAGGGCCGGGAGGAGCGGACGGCGCCGAGCCACGAGCGGCAAGTGAGCGTCGCACGGACGAGCGCCGGCAGGTTGGGCAGGCGGAAGAAGATCTCGAGGAGCTGGTCCTGGCCGAGCGAGGATATGGTGGTGGTGGTTCCGTCGCCGCCGCCGCCGGCGGTGGTGGCCGTGGACGCAGCCGGCGGCGGCGGCAGTTGGCTACCGATTGCCGGAGACTCGACAGTTGGCTACCCAAGCCCACTATAGGCTTAATAATGCTTTGAGCCCATGTACGCTATAGTCCAAATAAATTATGAAAATACATTGCCTCAATGTTTTTATGAAAATACATTCTTCTCAAAAAATTATGAAAATAAATTGCCTCAATTTTTTTAAAATTCATCATTTTTTGTGGAAATTATGAAAATATATCTGACGATGGATATATTGATATTCATTTGATATTGTTTACCTCCATATTTTTTTATAGGAGTATCTGTTTGGTCAAACTTAAAAGGCATTGATTTTTTTTTTACTCAATTTATTTATACGTCATCTATTTGGGGATAGAGGGAGATTTTCTACAAAATACAGTGGGAGGTCTTCTCAACAAAAAAGATTGCAGTGAGAGATGAATCTTTATGGGCTGAATATAATCATGAGGTCATGATAAAAAAAAACCAGACGGTTATTTGCATGTTAAATGTTGAGCAAACAGAATGTTCCGACGAGTAATAAGCAAGCAAATGTGGCTACAAAATCAGTACACTTACAACCTCTATGATGTTTTGGAATGCCGAGTTGTGACTGATAGAATACAAAGTACACAGGGCAAGTGATATGAAGCTGATATATGTATTCGATAACACTATAATATGATAATATTGATATACTACTCCTTATCAAATATGAAGTTCATATTTTTACAATTTGGAGGCCATCACAGTCCACTCCACACATATGCTAAGTTCTGTGCGTGATCATACATTCGCACAGACAACATAGATAACGGCAAAAACCCCTGATTTCATCTTCCACGCAAAGGTGAAGCAACATATAAAACGCTCCCCCAAAAAATCGATGATGAAACGGCAAAACCCCCTGATTTCATTTAATTTCAAACCATCAACTTTTTGTTATAACGTGTTCGGTAAATGTTGGTTTCCTGAAAATGCCAATGGGGTATTTTGCAAGAGTCACAACGTTGCTAAGCCAGGAACAAGCTAGAGGTTGTGGTGGTGCGAGGTGGTCGCCGGCGCTGAAGAAGAAGGGGCGGAGGCGGTGTACCAATAACTGCCCACGGGTGACAGTGGATAGCTGCTCGGCGTATGCCGGAGGGTAGGTTGACAGGTACGGGAGGAGGACGACGGCAGTAGACTGACACGATTTTCCCCAGGAACAAGCTAAGGATGAAAGTGTGGCAGATTTGTGGTTACAGCTACTGTTAATTTTGTGGGACAAGCAGCCTGCCCTGAACCACGATCATGGCAGAGAAGCTCCCGTATCACCTGATAATGTACACTCCCTGAGATTTGCCATCTATCAAAAGATGCATAGGTGAGATTTCCCGCAAATTCAAATCTCTGCGAGTGAAATCACTACTACTCCCCTGAACCCGTCTGTACCCATTCTGAAATCTTTGCCATATAATGTTGTGCTACTTGAATATAACATACTGAAACTTGAACTCGATTAAATAACCGGAGAAGAGATAAAAGGTTCAGTTGCTGAATGTTCTGAAATGATAGGCAGACTCACGGTATCATTCTGGGCACTGGCCACTACTCGAGGCAATACATTGCAAAAGCAAGTATCCTTTGTACAAATCGATCACAACAAATGCAGTTGATTCCCAACTTTCCTCATGAGCAGCCACCAGAAATAATGCATTTCGATGCCAAGCACAACGACGACTTGCCGCCCGCAGATTCCCCACCTCCTCTCTCGCAAAAACGCAAATATCCCTGCTGCTGTTGCGTCACAAAAGGAGTGTGTTAATCTTGTGTGAGTTTCTACTCGGTGCACTGCTTCAGGATGTAGCTTGTGCAATTCTACTCTGCTAAGAAACAATAACAGCTTTCTTGCAATGAGGTGATCTTTATACTTGTAAGAAACTGAACATGGTTGGCACTTGCATTTTAAAAATCTGAACGTAAATTGCAGTAAATGTAGAACAAAACAGTAGCACCGAGATGCAGAAAGACTGCAACAAACAATAACTACTTTCAGAACTCTCCGATATCTAGTCAAGGGAACAACTGGCTAACAATGTGAACTGAAATACAAGTATAACAAGTCACAAGTAAGCCACCATAAAAATTAGGTCGGGAACATATTCCTAAGAAGAAGAAGAAGCAAATAGGTGAGCACTTAAAAGCCAATTTCTTATTTTCTGTGCGCACAACAAAGAACAGCAAAGGTTGAAAAACATATCCTCAAAAATTAAGAGATTGTGCAGTGGAAGAAAAATGGAAAACAAGAAAATTTGCATCCTCAAAGATGAAGGGATTGTGATGTACAAAAAAAGTAATATGCATAAAGGGATTCTTGTCAGAGTCACAGATGCATATCTGAAGTTAATTATATTCAAAGATTATTATAATTACTTTCCAGAGCTAGCAGTGCTGTGCTTTTCTCTCAATAAATGAGAGAACACAAACACAAACAGTAGGAACAAATTGGTCAATGGGGCCTAGCAGCAAATGCAACATTTTCTAGCAGAATTGTACCAATAGTTTGAAATCATCTAAAGGTTTCTAGGCATAACCATCAAGATAGAATAGCACGATCTTCCAATTTTCAATGTCAACCAGATATTATTTTGCATCATCAGCAAAGTAATTAATAGTGGTAAACTCATACCCGAAAAATCCCATTCATTCATTTCCTCATATGGCAAACAAGTGCAGACTTCAGCGAGAAGCTTCAACTTCATGTCCAGTGCTCCCATCATCACCAATCAAACAAGGAGGCCAGGCCATATGATACGGAAAGGCACAGTCATCAAATGTGCCGTGGATTAGTAACTCGATCTCCATGGTCTCCAATGAAAGGTAGAAGAACCAGGTGCGCTGTGTGCCAGCAAGAGTCATGCGTGTCATGGAGAAGTAGACACATCCAGACCTCACTTGCACAACCCTGACTTGGCCCTCCAAGCCCCGAGTGACCCGTTCAATTTCTGCACTGCAAGAGACTATGTTCTGCCGCGCCCAAATCCCAATTCCATCACTGCCCACACTACGGATCCAAACATGGAGGCGAAAATCATCGGATGCATGGGCAATGCAGAGTTTTCCATCCTTGGTATCCCCAAGGATGAAATCGTCTTGCCAGTAATCAATAGTTGTGTGTGAGGGTAGATCCAGAGAGGAGACATCCATGGTGGCTGTGTTGATCCTGATAATGCGTCCTTCGCCATAGAAAGGCCAGTAAACTGAACCATCCACCAGCGTGCCTGCACCGTACTTGAGGCTGTTGTCACCACCGATCTCCGCCCACGGGTGGACGGCCCAACCCCTTGTATCTGACGAGAAGACGGCGGCACGAACCCTAGAGACGTCGGCGCAGAGGCAGACCACACGGAACGACCGGGGGTTCTCCTCGGAAGTCAGCAGGTGGAAACCAAGGAAGGCGAAATCGCGGAGACTCCCATCCGCGACATCATCGGGGAAGGAGATGACGTCCACAGCCCAGGTCATGGGGTTCACCACAGCCACGGCCCAGAGAGTATTCCACAGGAGGATGTAACCGTCGCGGCAGTCCGTGACAGTCCAGGCGTCGTCCAGCGGGAGGGAGGTGAGGAAGAAGTCGCCGCGGCGGAGGGCGGCGGTGACGACGGGATCCGAGCGGCGCAGGGGGGCGAAGGAGGGGGCGGTGTCGTCGTCCACTTTAAGGAAGATCCCGAGGAGGGGCGCCGGGTGGATGGCGCGGAAGAGGCGGCGGAAGGACGGGGAGGAGCGGACGGCGCCGAGCCATGGGCGGCAGGTGAGCGCGGCGCGGACGAGGGCCGGCAGGTTGGGCAGGCGGAGGAAGATGTCGAGAAGTTGGTCTTGGCCGAGGGAGGATATGGTGGTGGTGGTTCCGTCGCCGGCGGTAGCGAGGGCAGTGGTGGCGAGGGTGGTGGAGGGGATGGACGGAGGTTTCGCTGCTGGCGCAGCCCCCGACGGCGGCGGCGGCTCGGTGGACATTGCTCGAGAGTGGGTGGATTGAGATTCTGGATCCCCACAGGCGGGCTGGTCGGCTACTTGTGTATAGTACGCATGGCCCAAGCCCATTATATATATAGGCTTAATGCTTTGAGCCCATGTACGCAATAGTCAAAGTAGCCCATGCTTTGGAATTAGACAGAGGTTTCTTTTTTTGCACCTAGTACTACTATATACTTACTCAAAAAAAAACCTAATACTATATATAACAGTGATAGGTTTTCATGAAGAATAAAGAACAATGGGAGATTTTCTCAAAAAAAAAAACAGTGAGAGATGGACTTTTATGGGATGAATATATAATCAGGTCATGATAAAAAAAAATCGAATAAGAAGGGTATTCGCATGTTAAATTTTAGGGGCACACAATATCCTGAAAAGTAAGGAACAAGTGAGACTATAAATTAAGTTTTCTGTTCCTCACATCATTGTGTTTTCTTGTGTCATGAAATAAACACAATACTTACAACCTCTATGTTGCTTTGGGATGCTGTGTTGGGAGTAATAGAATACAAAGTACTCTATAAGACTAATATAATAATATTGATATACCATCAAATATGGAGTTGATATTGTTACAATTTGGATCCCATCACAATCTAGTCGACACATATGCCAAGTTCTGTGTGTGATCATATATTCGCACGCACAACAATGATCACACGGCTGATCTTCATCTTATACGCGGAGCAACATATAAGGTGCTACAGTACTTGAAGATTATGAAAGGACATGTGGTGCCCCCATGTGTGGTTTTGGTAATTGATGACAATCTCTATGGACTTCATATTATTATTGCTTACGCACTTCATATTGTCTTTTAGAGTAGTCCCGCTTGTTTTTCAAAGTCGCGTTGTGGATGAACTCGCACACGTAGTATCCATAGAAATCATTCCCTTCTTCCTGCCACAAGCACTTTACGAGAAATAGAGGTCAATCAAACTGATAATGAAGCATTATAAATGGCATTGATGAAAGTGAAAGGACATGTGGTGCCCCCATGTGTGGTTTTGGTAATTGATGACAATCTCTATGGACTAATGGTTGCCTTGAGTTATATTTGAAGGGTTTGCCCATAGGCTTTTCTTGGAGTCCATTTGTTGGTTTCAATGAGAGTTTGTGATGACCAAGGTGCTATTAAGGAATTATCCAAAGATTGGTCATGTGAGTGTTGAGCTTATTGCAAGCATGTCTTGAAGAAGAAGATTGTGTGATCATTCATGTTTACCTTCAAGACATCATCCAAATGAAGAGAGTTGGAAAGATTCAAGGTTGATCAAGACTAAGTCAAAGAATGAATCAAGTTGATCAACACACAAAGCATAGAAGATGTACCGAGAGGGATCAAGCGATCCCATGGTATGGTAAGCATGGTCAATTACGCTTTGTGTACTAACCCATGGTCTTCGTGAGAGTTCTTTGTGGGGTTAGGTTGCGGTGTGCAAGTTCAAGTAGGATCATCACGAAGAGATCATATGCTTGAAGCTTGCCGTCCATTGTGGCGACAATGGACTTGTGAAGATGTGCAGAAGAGTGGCTCACCCATAGTGGAGTATGGGGGAGCAATCTCTAGTCTTCATCGAGCCAAAGCATTCAAGAAAGGTGGTCCATCTTGAGGAGGAGAAGATCGTCATCATCTAGCTCAAGTGGATCATGTGCAAGGCAAAGGTTTGCCCTTGATAGGTTTTCTGTTTTACCGATCTCACGGTAGTTGTGGGAGACCGGGTTATAGGATTGATTGCCGTACTATCAAGGGAGGCTCTCGATGAGTTGCTTGATCGTATCGTTCGTAGAGAGCTCAAACCATTGCATCCTTGCATCATCTTTTTGGTTCTTGTTTGGTTCTTCTCCTTGTGAGATTTGGAGCTTATGGTCATTTTTATGACAAGCTCGAGTTCATCGAAAGCGGAGTTCTCATGCATCTTCTATGATGTTTTTGATGTTGGAGGGTATGCCGGTTCTTCTCGGTTGGAGGTTTCACTCCTTTGTTTGCTAAGCATACCTCCCCTACCTCTTCTTACTATAACCAGTCGCTGTTTTGATGCTACTCGTCTTGCTCTATCCAACAAGCTTTTGCTCAATTCGGAGTTCATATGAAGAAGTTATGGCAGTTCTGGTTTTCCTTGGAGTATTCTTTGTTTTCGTGGTTGTGGCATAAGGTTGGTGCCAGCGGTAGTACCACTGGGCCGGAGCGGTAGTACCGCTTATCGCCACAAGCGGTAGTACCGCTGTCCCACAGCGGTAGTACCGCCCATGGCCATAAGCGGTAGTACGGCTCCGGTTCCGCGCTGGTACCGCCTCGATTCGAGACCGATGTTTTTCGTGTCTGGTTTTGCGGTACTAGGAGCGGTAGTAGTGGCGGTAGTACCGCTCCAAGCGGTAGTACCGTTCTTACTCCCACGGTAGTACCGCCCTGCCCTAGCGGTAGTACCGCTCTGTACGGGGATGTACAGTGAGGTAACGGTTGGATTTTCCCCCTCCTATAAAAGGGGGTCTTCTTCCCCAATGAACCTTATCCTTTGAGCTCGTGTTTTTCCTCCATTGTTGACCTTCTTCGAGCTTGCTAACTCTCAATCCCTCCATGGATTCTTGCTAGTTTTTGAGGGAAAAGAGAGAGGAGATCTAGATCCACGTTTCCACCAATCACTTTCTCCTCTAAGTGAGGGGAACCCCTTGGATCTAGGTCTTGGAGTTCTTCGTGTTCTTCTTTCGTTCTTCCTCTCATTTTCCTCCCTAGCATTAGTTGCTTTGGTGGGATTTGGGAGAGAAGGACTTGGGCACTCCGTGTGCCCTTGCCATTGCATTTGGTGCATCGATTTGAGTTCTCCACGGTGATACGTGGAAGTGAAGTTTGAGAAGCTTATTACTCTTGAGTGTTTGCGCACCCTAGAGCTTGTTCCTTTTGGGTGCCTTGGTGCCCTAGACGGTTGGTGGTGTTCGGAGCTCAATCATTGTGGTGTAAAGCTCCGGGCAAGCGTCAGGGTCTCTAATTAGGTTGTGGAGATCGCCCCGAGCAATTTGACGGGTACCGGTGACCGCCCCCAAGGGTTGCCAAAGTGTACGGGTTCGGTGACCGCCCCCAAGGGTCGCCATTTGTACGGGTTCGGTGACCGCCCTCAAGGGTCCCTTAGTGGAATCACGGCATCTTGCATTGTGCGAGGGCGTGAGGAGATTACGGTGGCCCTAGTGGCTTCTTGGGGAGCATTGTGCCTCCACACCGCTCCAAACGGAGATTAGCATCCGCAAGGGTGTGAACTTCGGGATACATCGTCGTCTCCGCGTGCCTCGGTTATCTCTTACCCGAGCCCCTTTACTTATGCACTTTACTTTGTGATAGCCATATTGTTCTTTGTCATATATCTTGCTATCACATAGTTGCTTATCTTGCTTAGCATAAGTTGTTGGTGCACATAGGTGAGCCTAGTTGTTGTAGGTTTTGTGCTTGACAAATTAACCGCTAGGTTTATTCCGCATTTGTTCAAGCCTAAACCGTAATTATTTTAAAGCGCCTATTCACCCCCCCCCCCTCTAGGCGACATCCTCGATCTTTCAGATTATTTCTCGATGGAGAGAGTGGATCACCCCCTTCATAGAACACCCCATTTACTCAACTTCTTCGTTACCATAAGATCGGTAGAAGCTCATGAACCTCATAGTGAATTATGCGATGGTTTTGTTAGGGTCATCTATTTCGGTAGGCTACAGTCGTTCAAAAGTCAACCGGATAAAAAAACATGTACCTTCAATCTTTATGAAGTAATGTATGGCTTCCCCTTGGTCATGGCCTTCCACGACAAACTGTTCTATACTGATATCCAAAGTTTCATCTTGAGATCTGTGTTCTTTGTGTTGCTCTTTCTGAAACTTGCGGCCTGCACACTGCTCAAGGCACAAGCAAGCAGAGAAACAACACAAACATCAATATATGCTACACGATAGTCTAGTTGGGAGATGAAAACTAACTATCACATCAGAGTGGAGATGCTTGTTCATCAGTATATTCTCGCATGGCCAATGCATAGCCTCATGGTGATGCTCATGTGCCATGTAGGATCAGATGTCAGGAAAAGTAGGTTCAGATAGGGAAGCGGGATCCTCTGCAAGAGGTAGGTGCTTGGGGAGAAAAAATGTGGTCCGATATAAAAAACTAAAAAGTTGAAGTGAAGAAAGAGAAGCATATGTATTGAAGGTTCTGTTTTCTATTTCTTGATGAAGCATATGTATTGAAGGTTCTGTTTTCTACATCAATATATGCCTCATGTTCTTGAGCATAATGTTTTCTATTGCTTGCGTTGGGGAGAAAAAACAATGTAGTTGTCTCAAGCTACTTTTTCTCATGGGGCATCTGTATCCATATGTTACCATTGTACATGCCCTAACATGGTGCTGCATCTCAAAAGGATAAGGAAAAGAGAACAGTGATGAGCAATGACAAATACGGCTCTTCAAATCACATAAACCATGTGAGCGTAAGGTAGAGCAGAGCTTACACGGAAAATGAAATAAGGTGAAACATTATGCTCAATCATTTTTCTGATCTTCACCCCAATGAGATACAGCCTGTGTACAAGTCAATTTTGTAAAAACAAAATTGTGAAGTTGAAGAAAGAAGCTCACGCATACTGAACTGCAAAACAACATGGTGGAAGGGTAGCATACTGCTTTGGAACTTGGCTCCTCCATGATTTTAGGCCACATTATATATTTCTTCCTCCCATCCCGTCAAAAAAGTTTGATCTTCTATGAATGGGTAGCTGTGTTTGTTAAGAGAGTTGTTTATCAGTTTGAAAAGCCATAGTTATAGAAATTCTTTTGACACAGGCAAAGTAGCGTAAATAGTTAAAAATATGAACAGATACTCGTAATTTAGTAACCATGACAACAAGGATGAAGCATGCACCTCTACAGATCAATTGCATATTCAGTACTATTACTCACGATTAATATCATGCCATTTGGAACTTGCAAACACTTGTAAAACAAAGAAGAACGAAATCATGGTGTTGAACCTGCATACCTTGCCAAAAACCAACCGATCGTGCTTAACAATGATTTTAGGAAAGCAACAACAAATGGACTTTGTTGTTTTGATTCGTCTGATTCTCGGGGCAAGGTGCTTAAGGATGCTTCATTTGTTGTTAGCTCCATATTTTAAATTTTTTGTGATGAGTGGTGAAGTCAAAAGGTAAAATAATAAAATGAAATGTTTTTTCCTATATAATACTCTTGTGCTACAAACATAAGACATTGTTATGTCTACCGACTTACTAAATATGTCGTTTTGTATGATAAAGAGTTAGCTATGTTGAATCAAAAGAATTCAAAGTTGTAGTTTGAGCTATCCTTTCTAAATATGCATTTATGGGGTTTGGCAGGTCCATATTGCGCAACGGGGCGCAGTCCGACCACTAATTGACATCCTACGATCAGCTGACTTCCAACTCAGGGCGATGTCAGCCTTTGCCCATGGGAGGCTTCCACAGGCCGGTTTTTCGGAAATTCCGGTCAACCCCGAAAAATAAGATATCGTCCCAGAAAATCAAATTGTTTTGAATTTAAGTAAGTGATCGAGGTCAAATAGAAAATGTATGAGAACTTGCTTAGTGGCCTGGTGGTAGGAAGCACATGCTAGAAAGAGAGAGTTGTGGGATTGATCCGTGTTTCACGAGAATTACATTTTTTTTAAGCCTAGTTCAAAGGAAATATGAAAAAGAAAGCGTTGTAGTGTTGCACTCGGCGAGAATCGAACCTGCGCCCTTCTGCTTCAGAAGATGTGTGTTGTCAACCGTACTAGGAAAAAGTTAGCGCATATGCAGAGTTAAATTTAAAAATTGAAATCAATTTTTGTTTGAAAAATTCGGATGAAAAAAAATGAAATTCTGAGATTTTTCGGAAACCGGTCTTTCTGCCCCGAGCCGAGAAAAAGTCTGTAAAGAAAAAAAAAACTTGTCTGTCGTGGGTGCATGTCTGATCCGGGCAACGACTTCAATCTTTACATCTTTATTATTTTATTTTACATTTTATTTTTTATTTACATTATTACATACTAACAAAGCACACATTGCTTTCGTCGGGCTCACTGTCGCGTCCTTTTTGCAAAAAGCCTCCTATGGCATTAAATAATTAATCCGCATTCCAGTAAATGAGTGAAAAATAAAACGTTTGTCCGTTTTGGATCGGATCTTTGTACGAGACCTAATCCAACACGAAGCCATGGGCGCCCCTATGATTTCCTCCTCACCAATACCCATGATTTCCTCCTCCCATCGCACCATGAGACAAGAACCCAACCGAATAAAATAACGCATCCTCGAGCCGTTTGCTGAAGGAAATATGCCCTAGAGGCAATAATAAAGTTGTTATTTATATTTCCTTATATCATGATAAATGTTTATTATTCATGTTAGAAATGTATTAACCGGAAACTTAGTACATGTGTGAATACGTAGACAAAATAGAGTGTGCCTAGTATGCCTCTACTTGACTAGCTCGTTAATCAAAGATGGTTAAGTTTCCTAGTCATAGACATGTGTTGTCATTTGATGAACGAGATCACATCATTAGAGAATGATGTGATTGACAAGACACATCCGTTAGCTTAGCACTATGACCGTTTAGTTTATTACTATTGCTTTCTTCATGACTTATACATGTTCCTATGACTATGAGATTATGCAACTCCCAAATACCGGGGAACACTTAGTGTGCTATCACACGTCACAATGTAACCGGGTGATTATAAAGATGATCTACAGGTGTCTTCGATGGTGTTTATTGAGTTGGCATAGATCGAGATTGGGATTTGTCACTCCGTGTTTCAGAGAGGTATCTCTGGGCCCTCTCGGTAATGCACATCACTACGAGCCTTCTCATAGTGATGTGCATTACCGAGAGGGCCAATATGTTGCATTATGGGATGTTGCATTATGGAGTGTTGTTATGCGGTTTGTTGGGATTTGAGACAAACACCACTGGAGAGGGACAATATGTTGCATTATGGGATGTTGCATTACGGAGTGTTGCTATTGTGATTTGTCACTCCGTGTGGCATAGACCGAGATTGGGATTTGACCGATAAAGATCTTCGTAGAATATGTAGGAGCCAATATGAGCATCCAGGTTTCGCTATTGGTTATTGACCGGAGATGTGTCTCGGTCATGTCTACATAGTTCTCGACCCCGTAGGGTCCGCACACTTAACGTTCGATGATGATTTGTATTATGAGTTATGAGATTAGATGTACCGAAATTTGTTCGGAGTCCCAGATGAGATCACAGACATGACGAGGAGTCTCAAAATGGTCGAGACATGAAGAATGATATATTGGACGATGTTATTCGGACACCGGATGAGTTCCGAAGGGTACCGGATGACTATCGGAGTGCCAGGGGGTTATTGGAACCCCGAGGGAACCAATGGCTTTCATGGGCCTTAGGGGAGAGATAGGAAGGGCCACAAGGGCAGGCCCCCCCCCCATGGGCTAGTCCGAATTGGACTAGGGAGGGGGCGGCACCCCCCTCTTTCCTTCTCCTTCTCTCCCTCTCCTTCCTCCCCCCTAAAATTGCGAGCGGGGGACGCATCCTCAAGGCCATCAACGGTCGACCTGGGGCTCACCGCCGCCGATCTCGAGAAGAGAGACGCCAACGCCAGATGCGAGGTACAACCATTGCCGCCGCTTGAGCCCAATGGTGGTTCCCAACTTTGCCCGTGGTGTTGTACCTACTATTGGAAGACTGGCACGACCGACACTGGGCCACGCTCGTCAGGAGGCCAACGCCATCGCGCGAGTCTCTTAGGAGACACGGCGCCCACGCGTGCATGCACGCCCACGCCTCCATGCACGACGTGATCCCTTCCGGCTCTCCCGTTTCTGTTGTAACTGATCTATCGATGTGTAAAACCTGTGTATTTAAGTGTACTCTGTATCAATGAATGAATATAGACAGATTTCACTCGTCTAACTTGGTATCAGAGGTCGTTCGTTCCTCCCTCCGCTTCCGCCATGAGCTTCCGGCGCCCGCTCCGCCGCACCCGCTCCTTCGGGGACGCCGACGCACCCTTCATCCTCCCTCCCGTCGCCCCCGGCCCCGAGCCCGCCGCACCGGCTGCTGACGCCGCCCCCGTGCCGCCTCCTGCAGTCGCGCCGGTGCCCGTCTCCCCCAACGCGCGCCTCCTTCGTCGCGCTGGCGCCGCACCTGCGGTGCCCCCTCTCCGCACCGTCCGCCCTCACGCCGGCGCCCTGGCGCTCGCGCCCCCGCCAGCCCAGGTTCCCATGATCCCTGCCCCATCCATGCATCACGTTAACATCGCCTCTTTCATCCCATTCAAGCTTAGCCTCGACGCCAACAATTATTCGAAGTGGCGCCACCTGTTCTGGTTCGTCCTCTGCAAGTATCACGTCGAGGAGCACATTCTCGAGGACGCCGATCCGCTCCATGAGGACGCGGTTTGGCGCAATGATGACATCACGATCGCTCTTTGGATATATGTGACTATATCCGATGAGCTCTACGACGTAATCCAATCCCCCGAGAGCACGGCGTTCCATCTCTGGCAACAGCTGGAGGTCTTCTTCCGCGACAACGCCGCGGCCGCGCCGTCCACATCGGCGCCGAGTTCCGGGCGACGGTCCAAGGCGACATGACGGTGGCGCAGTATTGCCGCCGCCTCCAGCAGCTCGCCAACGCCATGGCCGATGTGGGTGAGCCGGTCACCGACCGGTCGCTCACACTCCAGCTCGTCCGTGGCTTGAGCAGGCGCTTCCACGTCATGGCCACCTTGTTGCCGATGCAGCAGCCGTTCCCGACGTTCGTCCAGGCTCGGTCGCGCCTCCTCTTGGAGGAAATCGGCATCGCTGAGCACGAGCGCGCCGAGGGGGCGTCCGCCCTCACCATCGGCCACGGGGGTGGCTCCTCGTCTGGCGGCTCCTCCTCCACGGATCGCCGCTCGCCACCGTCGCCTCAGGACAAGGGGAAGAGCCCCGCCGCCGGCAGCCCCTCCGGAGACCGTCAGCGCGGCGGGCGCGGGCGTGGCCGCGGCCGCGGTCGCGGCGCTCCCGGCGCCTCCTCGAGCTCCAACACGGGGCGCGGCGCTAGCGGGCAGCCCCAGCCCTGGATGGGGTACTTCGCACCGTGGGGCTCGCCCGCTCCGACCCCGCAGCAGTGGCGTTCGCCGTGGGTGCCGCCCAACTCGGCGGGTGTTCTCGGGCCACGCCCGGGGGCCCAGCACCAGGCCTACCCCGTCGCCGCCGGGCCTCCCCCTGCCGCGCCCTGGGATCCGCAGGCTATGACGCACGCCTTCGCCAACCTCCAGATGCAGCCGCCGCCGACCAGCAACGAGTGGTACATGGATACGGGTGCAACTTCCCACGTCGCCAGCTCCTCCGGTAACCTCACCAAGCCTTCCTCTTCTCCGTATTATCCCTCTAGTATTACTGTTGGTAATGGTTCGTCCATCCCTGTAGTTGCTGCCGGTTCCACCTCCCTCCCTCCTTTCCAATTAAACCACATCCTCATCTCTCCAACTATTGTTAAAAACCTTATATCTGTGCGTCGATTTACTCGTGATAATTGGTGTATTGTCTCTTTTGACCCCTTTGGCTTCTCTGTGAAGGACATGGCAACGGGGAAACTCATCATGAGGTCCAGTAGCTCCGGAGATCTTTACCCTTTCTTGCACAATAATGGCGGCTCCATGGCACTCTCCGTTTCGAGCTCCGGCGAACTATGGCACTTGCGGCTGGGCCATCCTATCCATGTTTCCCTTTCTGCTTTAATGAACAACTTTTTAGATTCATGTAATAAATCACAAGGTTCTTCGGTGTGTGAATCTTGTAAAATAGGCAAACAACCTCGACTACCGTTTCCTCATTCCACTTCGTTTACTACAGAACCTTTTCAACTTATTCATTGCGACTTGTGGACCTCACCTGTTTGTAGTTTTTCCAGCTATCAATATTATCTTTTTGTGCTTGATGACTTTACTCACTACTCTTGGGTGTTTCCCTTACGCCACAAATCCGACACCGCTGCCACGCTCTTACGTTTCTTCTCCTACGTTAACACTCAATATAATCTCTTTATTAAATGTGTGCAGTGTGACAATGGCGGCGAGTTCCTCTCTCTCTCTCTACGTGACCACTTCTCTCGCCATGGCGTCGCCTTCCGCCTCTCCTGCCCACACACTTCACCTCAAAACGGCAAGGCCGAATGCCTTCTTCGCACCACTAACGATGTCCTCCGCACTCTTCTCATCCACGCACATATGCCGCCCGAGTATTGGGTCGAGGCACTCCACACCGCCAACCATCTTCTCAACCGGCGACCCTCATCAGCCATTAACCAGCACACACCCTACTACCTCCTCCACGGCGAACACCCCATGTACGACCATCTTCGCGTTTTCGGATGCCTTTGCTTTCCCAACCTCACCCACCTCGCGCCACACAAACTAGCCCCCCGATCCACTCCTTGCGTCCTACTCGGGTACCCCCTGGAGCACAAAGGCTACCGCTGCCTCGATCTACGCTCGCGCCGCGTTTATATTTCTCGCCACGTCACTTTTGACGAGAAGAAATTTCCCTTTGCTACACTTAGCACACCGCCGCCCACAGACCCTCCTGCCACACCAGATCCGCCGCCCCTGCTAGCCCACCCCGCAATCTTACCTACCTCGTACCCTCCGGGATCCCCACCGATCGGATCCGCTCAGGGCTTCGCGCCCAATCCGCGCGCTCCCGTTCCCCCAGATCGCGCGCCACACGCACCCGTCGCACCACCTGACCCGGCCCCGCCCAGTCCAGCCTCCCGTTCCCCCGCGCCTGTCTCCCCCGCGCATGCCGCGACCCCGCCGCCTACCCCACCCAGCCATGCAGCCAACTCGACGGCCTCTCCCATGCATGCGACCGGCTCGCCTCCTACCCCACCTCGCCATGCAACCAATCCCGGCGCCTCCACTGATTCCCCCTCCACGCCTCCTCAGCGCCCGCTGCCACCTCGAGCCGTCCCCGTCGTACCGCCACAAAACCTCCACCCCATGCGCACCAGAGGCAAGTCTGGTTATCTTTTGCCTAAGCAACACATCAGTCTCTCCGTCACCACCGATATTAGCCCTCTCCCTTCTTCCTACCGAGCAGCTCTCAAGGATCCGAACTGGGCCGCTGCGATGCTAGAGGAGTATAATGCGTTGTTGCGGAATGACACTTGGTCGTTGGTTTCCCGTCCTGCAGGTGCGAACGTGGTGAGTGGCAAGTGGATCTTTCGCCACAAGTTCAACCCCGACGGCTCGTTGGCTCGGTACAAGGCGCGGTGGGTGCTCCGCGGCTTCACTCAGCAGGCCGGCGTTGACTACGGTGAGACGTTCAGTCCCGTTGTCAAACCCGCCACGATCCGGGTCGTCCTCAGCCTCGCCGCCGGCAGCTCGTGGCCCATCCACCAGCTCGACGTCAAGAACGCCTTCCTTCACGGGCACCTCTCTGAGACCGTCTACAGCATGCAGCCCGCTGGCTTCATCGACTCCTCGCGACCTGGGGACGTGTGTCGTCTCAACCGGTCACTCTACGGGCTGAAGCAGGCGCCTCGGGCATGGTTTGCTCGGTTCACATCGTACCTGCTCTCTCTTGGGTTCCATGCTTGCAAGGCTGACTCCTCGCTCTTCTCCATCCACCGTGGTCGTGACACCGCATACCTCCTCCTTTATGTCGATGACATTATCCTCACCGCTAGCACGCCTGCCTTCCTTCGCTCCATCATCAGCTCGCTGCATCGTGAGTTTGCCATGACCGACATGGGTCCCCTACACCACTTCTTGGGCATCAACGTCCACCATACCACCCACGGCCTTCACTTATCCCAGGAGCAGTACGCACTTGAGATCTTGGATCGTGCCGGCATGCTTAACTGCAAGCCCGTGTCCACTCCCGTTGACACCATGTCCAAGCTCTCTGCCACCGACGGTCCTGCCTTCCATGATCCATCTCTCTACCGGAGTCTGGCTGGGGCTCTCCAGTACCTCACCCTCACGCGTCCTGACTTATCCTACGCTGTCCAGCAGTGTTGCCTGTTCATGCATGATCCCAGGGACAGTCACTTCCAGATGGTGAAGCGGATCCTCCGCTACGTGCGTGGTACTGTGCACCTCGGGTTGCACTTTCACAGCTCCGCCTCCAGCGACCTCACGGCGTACTCCGAAGCGGATTGGGCGGGCTGCCCGGACACCTGCAAATCGACCTCGGGCTTTGCGGTCTTCCTCGGCATCAACCTCGTCAGCTGGTCGTCGAAGCGCCAGCACACGGTGTCTCGGTCCAGCGCCGAGGCCGAGTACAGGGGGATCGCCAACGCCGTCGCCGAGTCGTGCTGGCTTCGGCAACTCCTCGCCGAGCTCCGTCGCCCCCGTCGCGCGCCACCATCGTCTACTGCGACAACGTCAGCGCCATGTACATGTCCGGCAACCCCGTGCAGCACCAACGCACCAAGCACATCGAGATCGATCTTCACTTCGTCCGCGAGCGCGTCTCTCTTGGCGAGGTGCGTGTCCTTCACGTGCCAACGACGTCGCAGTTCGCGGATATCTTCACCAAGGGATTACCTACCAGTGTCTTCGTCGACTTCCGGACCAGTCTCAACGTCGGTGAGCACCGCGCTTCGACTGCGGGGGGGTGTTCGAAGACTGGCACGACCGACACTGGGCCACGCTCGTCAGGAGGCCAACGCCATCGCGCGAGTCTCTCGGGAGACACGGCGCCCACGCGTGCATGCACGCCCACGCCTCCATGCACGACGTGATCCCTTCCGGCTCTCCCGTTTCTGTTGTAACTGATCTATCGATGTGTAAAGCCTGTGTATTTAAGTGTACTCTGTATCAATGAATGAATATAGACAGATTTCACTCGTCTAACTCCTACTACCTACTAGGCACACGCACGCACTAGACACGGCGAGGTACAGCCTGCTCGACCTGACCGCTCCACGTCCACCCCTCTCCTCGCCCATCACCCATGCCGCCCCCTCCCAATCTCTCATGGTTGTGTTGCCTCTTCTGGCCGCAGGCTAATTGGAGTTAACAACTTGGAGTAACCACGAGTTCTCTCTAATTCTGCGTGCAACCCTATTCTGAATTTCTGAATTATGTGTTGCCTATTAATTCGGCTGTGTTTCTGAATTTCTGCATGCGACCCAGGTGCTACCATGTTTCCCTCATCATTTTCTTGCTCTGAATCTTGTGTGGTGCCATGTCCTGTACATGACATGCACTCTGAAATTCATAGTATCTTGTGCAGTCAGTATTGGCTGTATACTCTTGACTTCTGAAGTGCCACTGATGTAAAAATTCATATGCCCAATGCTACACGCAAGCTCCTAGAAAAGGTGGATCTTGATAGATCCTTTTATGATCCTATATATGCATACTGGTGGATGGGCCGTGTTTTTATTGGTAACCAGCACATATGCCCTTGCGTTGCAACAGGAGATAGAATAGTATGCATTTAAAGTAAGTGAGAATTATCTGTCCAAGCAAAACCATGTGTGCACACGAAAAATGAACATTTAGATTCTCGGTGTCGCTGCGTGTGAAGGAATCAATCCGCTATTTTTTCATTCATTGATCGAAGGCATTTAAGAGTTTTGTTACGTCACCGTATTAAGAGTTTTGTTACGTCACCGTACGCCAGAGAAGGCCTATGAGTTATTCAATCTACGTTTTCTTTCAATGCTTTCAATCAAGGGGATTTCAAGGTATCAAGTTTCCGAATATTCTAGGAAACACGAACAATTTTTAAAAAATGATGTACACTTTTGAAAAAACATGAACAAATTTTGAAAGGGAACATCTTTTAAAATTCACAAACATTTTCTGAAAACACCAATTTTTTTTATAAAAACATGAACATTATTTGAATTTGTGAACATTTTTTCAAAGCGAATGTGTTGAAAATTCATATGATTTTTAGAAAATGTGTATCTTTTATACGCGAACATTATTTTTAATTGTGAAATTTTCACTAAGACAAGAATATTTTTAGAATTTGGACCATATTTTGAAATTTCATTTTCTTTTTCGAAATCTCAAACAATTTTGAAAGACAATATATTTTTGAAAAAGGGAAACCTTTTGCAAGTTCCGAATATTTATCAAAATAGAAATTTTTTTTTGGAATTTTGAACATTTCAAATATTTAGTTTTTTTAGTTCTGAATATTTTTTGAGAATTTTAATTTACGAAATAAATTCTATAAGAAAAATAAACTTTGTAGGGAAAAAAGATATAGGTAAAGGAGAATAAAAATAGAAGTAAAACACAGAAATAAAGAAAAATCTGCCAGCCCGGTATTGGTTGTCCTGTGTGAAACTCCGACTATTTGTTGGCTGGTGCGGAAAATAGAAATTTCTCAGCTGCGTGGGCAGAAAAATAAGTGGGCTGGCTACGCTGGGCCAGAGTGCGCGGCGCACGTACGAAAATTCTTTTTTTAGCAGACAAACGCATAAGAATTTAGTACTAACTCGGATAGAAAAAAACTTTTTGGTGGGTGAACGGATGAAAAATTGACGAAACGCACCTTGATTTATTAGTACTAGCACATATGCCCGTGCGTTACGACGTGAGATAAAATAGTATGCATCTAAAGTCAGTGAGAATTATATGTGGAAGCAAAACCCTGTGTGCACACGAAAAAGAAACATTTTGCTTCTCGATTTCTTCGCGTTTGAAGGAATCAATCCTCCATTTTTCCATTCATTGATCGAGGGCATTTAAGAGTTTTGTTACGTCATCGTACACGATAGAAAGCCCATGAGTTATTCAATCTACTCTTCCTTTTAATCTTTTCAATCGAGGGGATTTTAAGGTATGAAGTTTCTGAATATTCTAGGAAATATGATTAATTTTTGAAATCCTGAACTGTTTTTTCTAAATTATTTACACGTTTGAAAAAACCGAACAAAAATGAAAGGGAAAATATTTTAAAATTATCAAACATTTTCTGAAAACACCAACTTTTTATTAAAACATGAACATTATATGAATTTGTGAATATTTTTTTAAAAACAGGAACATGTGTTGAAAATTCATAAGTTTTTAGAAAATGTGTATCTTTTATACACGAACATTATTTTTTATTTTAAAATTTTCACTGAAACACGAATATTTTTCAAACTTGCAGTTTGAAATGCCATTTTCTTTTTAGAAATCTTGAACTATTTTGAAAAACAATATCTTTTTTTATAAAAATGGGCAACTTTTTACAAGTTTCGACTATTTTTTAAAATAGCAACAAAATTTTGGATTTCTGCACATTTTCCATTTTTTTATTCTGAACGTTTTTTAGATTATTTAATTTATGAAATAAAGCAATAAAAATCTGCTTGTGCATGCTATTTGATCGAGGGCATAAACTGCAGGAAGTTGGGTTAGGTTTCATTGCTTGATTGCAAACAAAAATTATTCCATTTGTTTATGGTGTGAAATGTTCTTCAGTATATGACGAGAATAAAAGATTGAAACATCAGCGAGAATGATTATCTTTGTTATCATTGAGAGAAAGAATATATAGGTAAGCCTGTACTTTTTTTTCATCCTCTCATCCCTGCTTGGACTGCCTCTGTATTCTTGGTCCAATAAGAATTATGTTGCGCTGGAGGCAAAAAGGGGATTTTTTTTTCCTCCTTTCATCATCACTTTCCCTTCCAACTTGCCTCCTCAGTTTTTTGGTTTTGCCGACTTTCCCGACTGATTTTTCTTAAAAGCCGCTTCAACTGCCCCATGTCTTATTGGTCTACCACATCTGACATATGGACACCACTGCCGCTGTCAGCGTGGGTGGGAAGGAGGATAAGCGGCAATACATGTGGGGAATCACGTTGAAATTTAAAAAAACCGCTGTGGCACTATGTGTGCGGAAGAAGGAGGATTCTTTTTTTTTTGCGAAAGAAGGAGGATTCTTTTTTTTGCAAGGAAAGAAGAAGAAGAAGGAGGATTCTGATATACATTTCCCCCGTTGCAACGCACGGGCATTTTTTCTAGTAATAGGACTAACCGAAGACTAGTTCAGCAAATGATAATTCACCGTAACGTCGAGCAGTCAGAATAATTTTTTTCCGCAACATGGCACATTAGAACAAAGTATAGACCGACTGTTCTGCTAGTGGTCTATTATTATTCTTAAATTTGTTTTTTGCAACATGGCACACATTAGAACAAAGAATAGACCAATTGTTGTGCTAGTGGTCTAGTATTATTTCTTAAATAGTGGTGTGTCCTTTCGCATTGCACAACTTGCACTAAATGCAAGTTTATGTTACTATAATATACTTGTTTGTTCAAACCTAACGTCGATCAAGCTTTTGTGCTAGTCAGAATAGGTACGTCATATTTGAACTTCTGTCCATCGGAGAAGAAACACATGCTTGGCGGCCGCTAAGCGAGCATGTGGTACGACCGAATCATTGCTAGCTAGCTAGTACGAACACATACTTATCTTCGGTTGTCAAGTGTACATCACTGGCCGAATTAACTATGACCTAATAAATTAAATTATATATACGACGTACCATACCAACCCAGTTAAATTGATAAAATACTCATGCAAACCAAACATGACAGTATGTATACCACCTAATCGTGTTTGCACCATTGCAATTATTAGCAATGGTACCCGCAAAAAAAAAGCAATGGTTCAATGTTTTTGATATAGCTTACCACTCTTGTCAAGTGGTAAAAAAAATATAGCAATGGTTGCTGCCAGTTGCCTGCCGTTCCAGTACTATATAAAGGATGGCGGCATTTTGAATGTCTACCTGACCTTTAAAAACAGTATCACTTTTTCCATATGATACTCTTCTAAACATAGCTACTCCATCCGTAAACTAATATAAGAGTGTTTAGATCATCATTTTAGTAATCTAAATGCTTTTATATTAGTTTACAGAGGGAGTACATAACTGGTCTTTGTTCGAGTATTAAAAGGATGACATTTTGAATGTTTACTTGACCATTCAAACGCGTGACCTTTTCCATTGTATTCTTCTACACGACTAGTACAGAACTGGCCTTGCACGTTAATTTTTTTCTTCCTACACAGTTTGGACAGCGTGTTTGGAAGCTTTAGGGAAAGCGCACGGGGGTAAGCCAGCATGTGGTACTTAAGCGAGCATGTGGTACTTATCTTCCGTTATCAAGTTGCCCAATAATCATCAATAAGTCTAATAAATTACATATACGACCGTATCAATATGTTTTTTTTTGCGCTGGACCGTATCAATATGTTAAAATGATGAAGTCTTGCCTATCAAACAGACCATCATATGTACCACCTAATATTTTCCGCGCCATTAATTGCAAATTTTAGCAAAGATTGCCACCAGTTGCTGGTCCTTCTAATCTAACCACATGGAGTGTTAAGTTCTATATTTGTACCACTTGTAACGTGTTGTAACGATCCTAGATTATAGGATCCGAGGGCCTGCGTGCCATATCTCTAGGGACTTTCTCTCCCTATGTATACTCTGTGATGTAACAGAATCAATCAAGGAAATCACAATACAGTTTTCAACTTGGTATCAGTCGCTAGAGTTTTCTCCATGGCTGCGGACGATCTCTTCTCCTCCTCGGCCGCCACCAGCTCCGCCATGTCGCCGGGCTCCCTCTCCTCCTCCACGGCGCCTGCAGCCGGCACCACTCCGGCCACCGCCTCCACCACCTCCCCCTTCGTCCCTGGCACATCCCCAGCCCTCTTCAGCGGCTCCTCCCCCGCCACGGCCTCCAAGTTCGCCCCTCTCTTCACCGCCGGCTCCTCTCCAGCGCCACCGCCGGCCTCCCCCCAACCCATCCTATTTTCCGCGACCACATCACAAACCACATCAAGTTTCTCCTCAATCCCGCAGATCACAACTACCATAAGTGGAAAACTTTCTTTCTGATGGTTCTCGTGCGCTACGGCGTCTCCTACCTCCTCGACCATCCCCTCCTCCCAATGCTCCGGCGCACTACCTTGAGCTCGACGCCCATATCGTCCTGTGGATCTATGCCACCCTCTCGGACACCATGTGCGACCATGTGGTCGGCGCCACCACCACCTACGCCCTATGGCACAAGATCAAAGACTTCTTCCTCGCCAATCGCGATGCTCGCTTCATGATCCTCAACCGCCAATACCGAAACCTCAAACAGGGTGATCTCTCTGTGTCCGAGTACGCACGCCGTCTGAAGCTCCTCACCGACACTCTCGCCGACATTGATCGTGCCGTTACCGAGGTGGATCCAATTCTCACCACCCAATTTCTTCATGGCCTCGACAAGCGGCTCGACACCATCCCCGTTGTCCTCGATGACCAGGGCCTCCCCTTCGACACCGTGCTCTCCCGCGTTGTTCTCGCGGAGGAGTCGCAGGCACAACGCGCAGCTGAGGAGGGCACCTCTGCTTTCGCCATGACGGGCGGCAGTTCTTCAGGCGCTGGCTCCTCGGCCGGCCCCTCTGGTGGTCGCGGCAACGGCGATCGCTCCTCTGATCGCGCCCTCGACGCCCCCATCCGTCGGCCCCCTCCTCTAACCGCGGGCGCGGTGACCGCTCTGGTGACGGCGGTGACCGTGGACGCGGGCGCGGGCGCGGTCGCGGTCGAGGACGCGGTGACCACTCTGGGCGCGGTCACCAGGCGGCTCCCTTCTCCCCCTTCACGGGGTACTTCGCCCCCTACGGGATGGCGCTCCCGTCGCCACGCTCTGGCTGGATCCCGCCCAACGCCGCCGGTGTTCTTGGACCCCGCCCCGGTGCCCATGCTCAGGCGTACCACGCCTTCACACCCTCTCCGGTGCCGTCTCCACCATACCATCAGCCACCGCAGCCGTCATGGGACCATCTCGCCATGCTCAACGCCGCCTTCAGCAACGCCGGCTACGGCACGCCCCCGGCCCCCGAGTGGTACCTCGACAGCGGCGCGTCTTCGCACGTGACAGGCACCCAAGGTAATCAGACCTCGTCAAGTTCTTCATTTTCGCATTTACCCTCTAGCATTGTTGTTGGTAATGGGCATTCTCTTCCTGTCACTGCCACGGGCTCCACCACCCTCTCCCCTCATGATTTTCGCCTCACTGATATTCTTGTCTCTCCCAATGTCGTTACTAGCCTCATATCCGTTCGTAAATTCACTAAAGATAATGCTTGCTCTATTGAATTTTACGCGTGTGGTTTTCTTGTGAAGGATCTTCGCACTCGACGAGTTCTCATGATCTCCGTTAGCCACGGCGATCTCTACCCCTTCGTTGGCAATAAACCGGTGCCGGCATCCGCTCTACTTGCAGCCACCACCTCGGATTTGTGGCATCGTCGCCTTGGGCATCCCGGCGTCCATACATTTTCTTCCCTGTCTACACAGTTAGATTGTAATAAGGCTCCTCACACGCCATATAGTGCTTGCCAACTTGGCCGGCAGCCTCGTTTACCCTTTCCCTCTTCTTTTAGCAAAACTTATGCCCCCTTTGATTTAATCCACTGTGATTTATGGACATCACCTGTTGTTAGTTTCTCTGGTTTCCAATACTACCTTGTGGTGCTTGATGATTATACGCATTACTCCTGGACCTTCCCCCTCCGCACCAAGTCCGAAACTTCCACAGTCCTTCAACGCTTTTTTACGTTTATTCACACCCAATTCCATGTAATCATCAAAAGCATGCAGTGTGACAACGGTGGCGAATTTATCAACTCATCTCTTCGCGCCTTCTTCTCCTCCAACGGCGTTGCTTATCGCTTCTCTTGTCCCCATACTTCCCCCCAAAACGGCAAAGCGGAACGCATGATATGCACCACTAATGATGTCTTGCGCACCCTTCTTCTTCAAGCCAACCTCACACCACCATTTTGGGTTGAAGCCCTTCACACAGCCACCTACCTTCTCAACCGGCGTCCCTCTCGTGTCATTGCGCCTCACACACCCCATTTCCTTCTCTATGGTGTTGCACCCACATATGACCACCTTCGGGTCTTCGGCTGCCTATGCTTCCCGAACCAATATGCCAACATGGATCATAGACTCGCTCCACGCTCGTCCCGCTGCGTCTTCCTTGGCTATGTGCTTGAACACAAGGGTTACTGGTGTTTCAACCTCGCCTCACGCCACGTCATCGTATCTCGCCATGTTATATTCGATGAAACGATTTTCCCTACAGCTACCACACGCCGGACCACGCCACGGGCACGTCCACAGACAATCCCCATGCACAGATCCAGCCCAGCCCCGATTTCCCCCTGGATCCTTCCCACCTACCACGCCCGGGCCCCACCCACCACCAGCTTCCGCCCCCCCAACCAACCCCTCCCACGTCGCCCGCTGCGTCCTCCTCAGTGTCCGGATCCTCCTCGGGTCGCGCGACTACCAGCGCCAACGCCACGCCCGGTCCCGCCGCATCCCCATTGGATCGCGCGCCCACCACCCCACCTGACTCGCCCGGTACCGCCGCATCCCCATCGGATCGCGTGCCCAACAGCCCAACTACCCCGCCCGGTCCCGCCGAATCCCCATCGGATCGCGCGCCCTCTCCCGCGCCTGGCTCGCCCGTCCCCAGCGCCTCGCCTATCACTTCGCCCGGCTCCACTGAATCATCCTTGGGTCGCTCGCCACCCAGTATGCCACTTCCACGTCTCCCTCCCCGTGCCCTCCCGATACAGCCACCCCACAATGCACACCGAATGACCACACGTGCCAAAACAAGATTCTTAATGCCCAAACGGCTCTTTCTTGCCGACGCCTCCTCCATCATCTCCCCCATTCATCCAACGTACAAATCCACACTTAAGGATCCCCATTGGCGTCAAGCAATGTTAGATGAGTTTAATGCATTAATGAACAACTTTACTTGGTCTTTGGTGCCTAAGCCTGCAAGTGCGAATGTGGTCACGGGCAAGTGGATTTTTCGGCACAAGTTCAACACGGACGGGTCTTTGGCACGGTACAAGGCATGTTGGGTCGTTCGTGGCTTCACCCAGCAAGAGGGCGTGGACTATGATGAAACATTCAGTCCGGTGGTCAAGCCAGCAACTATTCGGGTGGTCTTGAGTCTTGCCACCTCTCACTCATGGCCCATCCATCAGCTTGACGTGAAGAATGCTTTTCTCCATGGTGAGCTCAATGAGACCGTGTATTGCTCGCAACCAGCTGGGTTTGTGGACTCCTCCAAGCCAGACCATGTGTGTCTTCTCCACAAGTCACTCTATGGTCTCAAACAAGCTCCCCGGACATGGTTCTTGCACTTCCAAGCATTCCTCTTGTCTCTTGGGTTTCGGGCATCCAAGAGTGACACCTCCCTCTTCATCCTACACCATGGTAACGCCCTTGCATATCTCCTTGTATATGTAGATGACATTATTCTCACCGCGAGCTCGCCTCACACACTCACCCATGTCATCGACTCTCTAAAACGGGAGTTTGCTATGACTGATCTTGGCACATTACACCATTTTCTCGGCATTAATGTCACCACCAACCCATCCGGCCTCTTCCTATGCCAACAACAGTACACACTAGAGCTCCTTGACCGCGCCAACATGATCAACTGTAAGCCCGTTTCCACCCTGGTTGACACGAGCTCTAAACTCTCCTCCCACGAAGGCCATCTCCTCTCCAATCCCACGCACTATCATAGCATCACTGGCGCACTACAATATCTCACACTCACTCGTCCCGACATCACATATGCTGTCCAACAAGCTTGCTTATTCATGCATGCCCCTCGCGACATACACATGCAGCTTGTGAAACGCATTCTACGATACCTCCAGGGCACCTCTCATTATGGCCTTCAGCTTTTTCGTTCTCCATCACGGGACCTCACTGCCTACACCGATGCCGACTGGGCAGGGTGTCCAGACACGCGCAAGTCCACGTCCGGTTTTTGTGTGTTCCTTGGCGCTAACCTCATCTCATGGTCATCCAAGAGGCAGCCCACCATCTCACGATCCAGTGCCGAGGCTGAATATCGTGGTGTTGCTAACTGTGTGGCTGAATCTTGTTGGCTCCGGCAACTCCTTCATGAGCTCAAGGTTCCACCCACACGTGCGACCGTGGTGTATTGTGACAACATCAGTGCTTCCTACCTTGCCAGCAATCCAGTTCAGCATCAACGGACCAAGCACATTGAGATTGATCTACACTTTGTTCGGGATCGCGTTGCTCTTGGCGAAGCACGCGTCTTGCATGTGCCATCCAGCTCCCAATATGCTGACATATTCACCAAGGGCCTGCCTTCGCCATTGTTCACCGACTTTCGTTCCAGCCTGAACATCCTTCCTAATGGAGTTCCGGCTGAGGGGGGGTGTTAAGTTGTATATTTGTACCACTTGTAACGTGTTGTAACGATCCTAGATTATAGGATCTGAGGGCCTGCGTGCCATATCTCTAGGGACTTTCTCTCCCTATGTATACTCTGTGATGTAACAGAATCAATCAAGGAAATCACAATACAGTTTCCAACTTGGAGTTGCCTCGTCTTTCTTCGTGCTCTGCGTGTCCCGCCAAATAATTCGTACCTCGGCCGCACGAGCACCGAATGTGAGCGGTGAACCTTGCCTTAGCTGTCGCATCGCTCTCATAGGCGGTGTGCGCTGCTGCACGATGAAGTGGTCTTATTTCTCCTCCTTGCGAGACACAATCCACATGTTGGTGCAAGGAACTCCGCCTACTGCTGGCGCCTGATGTCGAGAAAATTGATCTCGGACTTGAGTCGGCTGTACGTCCAAGCCAATACCAGTACAATCAAGGCCTGGGTTCGGCGGGAAGACGGTAGCAGCGACCCAAGCCAGTATGATCAAGGCTGCACCAAGCTCAACGCGATGACTCGTCCAAAGGGCAAGTCAGGCGCTTGGACCATGAGTCCAGTACGAAGCCGTAGGAACTTTAGTCATACTCTGTATCCATTTGTAAAGAGTAAACCGTGACTTGCGCATGAAGTCCAGCTATAATGTAAGGGTGATGGCCGATAGTACGTGTCAAACGTATCAATAAGTTTTGATTGTTGCATGCTTGTTTTATACCATTGTTGCATGTTTGTACTATTAATTCGTATCATTTTGGGGCATTTTTATGGATCAGCCTGTCAACAAGATGTCCAGTGCCAGTTAACCTGTTTGTGGTCGGTTAGCCCATAGAAACACTTAAAAACAAAGTTTGAGCCCAACCAATCACATGATGCCCTCCAGCTTGACCCTCCACACTAAGTGCAGACGGTATTGCTGTCCGTGAAGGGGCTCACACTCTGAAGCTGCGTATTGCCTATTTAAACATCCCACCACATTTCCAGACGTGTATGATGACCCAAGGCAGGTTTTGGTGGG
>NC_041387.1:676929105-676969664 GCF_002162155.2 Triticum dicoccoides
AAGAACAATCTGTAAAAATAATATTTTTATATATTTCTACAGCTCTGAAAAATATGAAAATTTACCACATACTATAGCTACTGTGTCAAAATTTCAGAAAATTGTGGCATTCTGGATATTCAGGAATATTCACGCAACAACAAACCTGCCGAACGTTACTTGTGTGTTTTCACCTTCCGTGAAAGGGGTCACACTTCGAAGTTGCGCATTGCCTCTTTAATCTTCCCACCACACTTTAAGACATGTACGAGGATCCAATGCGATGTTTTTGTGGCATTGCTACCCCCGAAGGTGAAGGAAATATGCCCTAGAGGCAATAATAAAGTTATTATTTATTTCCTTATTTCATGATAAATATTTATTATTAATACTAGAATTGTATTAACCGGAAACTTAGTACATGTGTGAATACATAGACAAAACAAAGTGTCTCTAGTATGCCTCTACTTGACTAGCTCGTTTATCAAAGATGGTTATGTTTCCTAACCATAGACATGTGTTGTCATTTGATGAACGGGATCACATCATTAGGAGAATGATGTGATGGACAAGACCCATTCCTTAGCTTAGCATTATGATCGTTACAGTTTCATTGCTACTACTTTCTTCATGACTTATACATTTTCCTCAGACTATGAGATTATGCAACTCCCGAATACCGGAGGAACACCTTGTGTGCTATCAAACGTCACAACGTAACTGGATGATTATAAAGATGCTCTACAGGTGTCTCCGACGGTGTTTGTTGAGTTGGCATAGATTGAGATTAGGATTTGTCACTCCGTGTATAGGAGAGGTATCTCTAGGCCCTCTCGGTAATGCACATCACTATAAGCCTTGCAAGCATTGTGAGTAATGAGTTAGTTGCGGGATGATGCATTACGGAACGAGTAAAGAGACTTGCCGGTAACGAGATTGAACTAGGTATTAAGATACCGACGATCGAATCTCGGGCAAGTAACATACCGATGACAAAGGGAACAACGTATGTTATTATGCGGTTTGACCGATAAAGATCTTCGTAGAATATGTAGGAACCAATATGAGCATCCAGGTTCCGCTATTGGTTATTGACCGGACATGAGTCTCGGTCATGTCTACATAGTTCTCGAACCCGTAGGGTCCACACGCTTAACGTTCGGTGACGATTTGTATTATGAGTTATGTAATTTGATGATCGAAGTTTGTTCGGAGTCCCGGATGAGATCAGGGACATGACGAGGAGTCTCGAAATGGTCGAGACATAAAGATGGATATATTGGACGATGATACGTCTCCGTTGTATCTATAATTTTTGATTGTTCCATGCCAATATTCTTCAACTTTCATACACTTTTGGCAACTTTTTATATTATTTTTGGGACTAACATATTGATCCAGTGCCTAGTGCCAGTTCCTGTCTATTGCATGTTTTATGTTTCGCAGAAAACCCATATCAAACGGAATCCAAACGGGATAAAAACGGATGGAGAATTATTTTGGAATATTTGGGATTTTCCGGAGGAAGAATCAACGCGAAACGGTGTCCGGGGTGGCCACGAGACAGGGGGGTGCCCACCCCCCTGGGCGCGCCCTGGACTCTCGTGGGCCACCCTTAAGGCGGTTGATGCCCTTCTTTTGCCGCAAGAAAGCTAATTTTATGAGAAAAATCTGGCGAAAGATTCACCCCAATCGGAGTTACGGATCTCCAGATATAAAGGAAACGGTGAAGGGGTAGAACCAGAGAACGCAGAAACAGAGAGATAGATCCAGTCTTGGAGGGGCTCTCGCCCCTCCCAAGCCATGGGAGCCAAGGACCAGAGGGGAAACCCTTCTCCCATCTAGGGAGGAGGTCAAGGAAGAAGAAGAAGAAGAAGGAGGGCTCTCTCCCCCTTGCTTCCGGTGGCGCCGGAGCGCTGACGGGGGCCATCATCATCACCGCGATCTTCACTAACACCGCCGTCATCTTCACCAACATCTCCATCACCTTCCCCCTTCTATATTCAGCGGCCCACTCTCCCGCAACCCGCTGTACCCTCTACTTGAACATGGTGCTTTATGCTTCATATTATTTTCCAATGATGTGTTGCCATCCTATGATGTCTGAGTAGATTTTCATTGTCCTATTGGTGGTTGATGAATTGCTATGATTGATTTAATTTGCTTGTGGTTATGTTGCTGTCCTATGGTGCCCATCATATGAGCGCGCGCGTGGGTCACACCATAAGGTTAGTTGTATGTTGATAGGACTATGTATTGGAGGGCTAGAGTGACAGAAGCTTCAACCTTGCATAGAAATTGATGCATACGGGATTGAAGGGGGACCGATATATCTTAATGCTATGGTTGGGTTTTACCTTAATGAACGTTAGTAGTTGCGGACTGCTTGCTAATAGTTCCAATCATAAGTGCATAGAATTCCAAGTCAGGGATGACATGCTAGCAGTGGCCTCTTCCACATAAAACTTGCTATCAGTCTAGTAACGTAGTCAATTGCTTAGGGACAATTCCACCACTCCTACCACCACTTTCCCACACTCGCTTTATTTACTTTTTTGCATCTTTATCTAAACAGCCCCTACCTTTTATTTACGCGTTCTTTATTATCTTGCAAACCTATCCTATCACACCTACAAAGTACTTCTAGTTTCATACTTGTTCTAGGTAAAGAAAACGTCAAGCGTGCGTAGAGTCGTATCAGTGACCGATAGGACTTGAGAGAGTATTTGTTCTACCTTTAGCTCCTCGTTGGGTTCAACACTCTTACTTATCAAAAGAGGCTACAACTATCCCGTATACTTGCGGGTTATCAAGACCTTTTTCTGGCACCGTTGCCGGGGAGTCATAACATGGGGTGAATATTCTCGTGTGTGCTTGTTTGCTTTATCACTAAGTAATTTTTGTTTGCTGTTATTAGTTGTTCTCTATCTTTAGTTATGGATATGGAACACAAAATACCAAAAAAAATTAGATGTACTTGCTACTCATGTAGATGGGGTAACTCCTAAAACCCCCGATTCTCATTATGTGAAAGATATTATGTACTACTTTGATAATCCTGAGAAAACCCCATTCAACTTTATAATGGGAGACACGTTGGATCAACGTGAATACTTTAGGGATTATCGCTCGACACAAAAAGGGAAACTATTATGGGATCAAATTATTATGTTGCGTTGGTATGCCTGGAATCTCTGCTTGAGATATGATATTACTTGTTGCTCTAAGATGAAGGCCTCACACCTTCCCTTTTCATGCAAATTTAATGATAATGAAACCTTAGCTTCTTATGCTAATGGTATATATGATTACTATGATGTGGAACAAATAGAAGAATTTGTTGCTTTTAAGGCTGCTTATGAAATTGAAGCTTTGTTTGAAAAGTATGAAGCTTTTGATGATGATGGTTATAGGCCTGAAAATCTTGCTATACTTGGATATTTCTATGAAAATTATGAATACAATTATTATATTAATGCTTTTATGAAGAAAGTCTCCGCTGTCCAAGAAGAGACTAATATTTTGTAGGAAGCTATGGATGAAGAAATTGATGAAACTGTGAGCTCATTGGATGAAAAAGATGATGAGGAGAGCAAAGAACAAAAGGAGGAAGAGCGGATTAGCTACCCGTGCCCACCTTCTAATGAGAGTAACTCTTCAACTCATACATTGTTTAATTCCCCTTCGTGCTTACCGAAGGATGATTGCTATGATGATTGCTATGATCCCTTGAATTTGTTTGAAATATCCCTTTTTGATGATGCTTGCTATGCTTGTGGCCAAGATGCCAATATGAATTATGCTTATGGAGATGAACTTGCTATAGTTCGTTATGTTAAACATGAAATTGTCGCTATTGCACCCATGCATGATAGTCCTATTATCTTTTTGAATTCTCCCTACTACACTTTATCGGAGAAGTTTGTGCTTATTAAGGATTATATTGATGGGTTGCCTTTTACTACTGCACATGATGATTTTGATAGATATAATATGCATGTGCTTGCTGCTCCTACTTGCAATTATTATGAGAGAGGAACTTTATCTCCACCTCTTTATGTTTCCAATACGATAGAATTGCAAGAAATTGCTTATACTATGCATTGGCCTTTACTTGGTGTGCATGAATTGTTCTTTTATGACATGCCGATGCACAGGAAGAGAGTTAGACTTCGTTGTTGCTTGATATATGTTACCTTGTGCTCACTACTAAATTACAAATCATTGTTAATTAAAATTGGCTTTGATATACCTTGGGATCCGGGTGGATTCATTACTTGAGCACTAAATGCCTAGCTTGATGGCTTTAAAGAAAGCGCTGCCAGGGAGACAACCCGGAAGTTTTAGAGAGTCATTTATTTCTGTTGAGTGCTTTTATATAGTTTAAAAACAAAAAAATAAAGAGGGGAACACAAAAACTTTTCAAAAAGGAAAGTGAAAGTGAGAGAGACAAGCATTGTTGAAGTGGGGGAGCTCCTTGAACTTTGTTCATGCTCACGGAAACTTTGTGAATCTTGATTACAGAAACTTTTCATCAAAAATAATTATCCCCTTGTACAATTCCATTGTATTATAAAAATAATGTGCCAAGGTTTGCCTTTAGGATGTTTACAATGCTTGTTGGTTTGTACGGTGCAGGACAGAAACTTTGGTTGTAGTGCGCGATTTTACATTTTTATCTGGAACGTCAATTAGTTCTGATTCCTTTTGCAATGTATTTCTATACAACCTGTTTATTTTTGCTAATTTTGGTAGAATTTATGGAGTAACAGACTTATTGTGGATGTTCAGATTGCTACAGACTATTCTGTTTTTGACAGATTCTGTTTTTTATGCACAGTTTGCTTGTTTTGATGAATCTATCAATTTGTATCAGTCGATTAAGCCATGGAAAAGTTATATTACAGTAGACACAATGCGAAAACAAAATATGAATTGGTTTGCAATAGTACTTAGAGTGGTTTTTCGCTTTATTATACTAACAGATCTTACCGAGTTTTCTGTTGAAGTTTTGTGTGGATGAGGTGTCTAAACGAGGAGGTCTCGATATGAGGAAAAGGAAGAGAGGCAAGAGCTCAATCTTGGGGATGCCCGAGGCACCCCAAGTAAATATTCAAGGAGACTCAAGCGTCTAAGCTTGGGGATGCCCCGGAAGGCATCCCTTCTTTCTTCAACAAGTATCGGTATGTTTTCGTATTCGTTTCGTTTATGCATTAAGTGCAAGTCTTGGAGCGTTTTTTGCATTTAGTTTTCATTTTTCTTTTATGCACCATGCTGGTATGAGATAGTCCTTGGTTGATTTATAGAATGCTCATTGCACTTCACTTATATCTTTTGAGTATGGCTTTATAGAATTCTTCATTTGCTTCACTTATATCATTTGAAGTTTGGATTGCCTGTTTCTCTTCACACAGAAAACCGCCATTTGTAGAATGCTCTTTTGCTTCACTTACATTTGTTAGAGCGTGGGCATATCTTTTGTAGAAAGAATTAAACTCTCTTGCTTCACTTATATCAATTTAGAGAGATGACAGGAATTGGTCATTCGCATGGTTAGTCATAAAATCCTACATAAACTTGTAGATCGCTGAATATGATATGTTTGATTCCTTGCAATAGTTTTACGATATAAAGGTGGTGATATTAGAGTCGTGCTAGTTGAGTAATTGTGAAATTGAGAAATACTTGTGTTGAGGTTTGCAAGTCCCGTAGCATGCACGTATGGTGAACCGTTATGTAACGAAGTTGGAGCATGAGGTGCTCTTTGACTACTTTCCTTATGAGTGGCAGTCAGGGACGAGCGATGGTATTTTCCTACCAATCTATCCCCCTAGGGGCATGCATAGCAGTACTTTGCTTCGAGGGATAAGTAGGCTTTTGCAATAAGTAAATGAGTTCTTTATGACTAATGTGAGTCTATGGATTATACGCACTTTTACCTTTCCATCATTGCTAGCCTCTTCGGTACCGTGCATTGCCCTTTCTCACCTTGAGTGTCGGTGCAAACTTCGCCGGTGCATCCAAACCCCGTGATATGATATGCTCTATCACACATAAGCCTCATTATATCTTCCTCAAAACATCCACCATACCTACCTATTATGGCATTTCCATAGCCATTCTGAGATATATTGCCATGCAACTTCCATCATCATCATATACATGACACGTTCCATCATTGTCATATTGCTTTGCATGATCGTAAGATAGCTAGCATGATGTTTTGATGTCATTGCTATGCTAGATCATTGCACATCCCGGTACACCGCCGAAAGCATTCATATAGAGTCATATCTTTGTTCGAGATATCGAGTTGTAATATTGAGTTGTAAGTAAATAAAAGTGTGATGATCATCATTATTAGAGCATTGCCCCAGTGAGGAAAGGATGATGGAGACTATGATTCCCCCACAAGTCGGGATGAGACTCCGGACTTTATGAAAAATAAAAGAGGCCAAAGAAGCCCAAATAAAAAAAGAGGCCAAAGAAGCCCACCAAAAAGAAAGAAAAAAATGAAAAAAATGAAAAAAAAGAAAAAAAATGAGAGAAAAAGAGAGAAGGGGCAGTGTTACTATCCTTTTACCACACTTGTGCTTCAGAGTAGCACCATGTTCTTCATAGAGAGAGTCTCCTATGCTTTCACTTTCATATACTAGTGGGAATTTTCATTATAGAACTTGGATTGTATATTCCGATGATGGGCTTCCTCAAACGCCCGAGATCTTCATGAGCAAGCAAGTTGGATGCACACCCACTTAGTTTCCAGTTTGAGCTTTCATACACTTATAGCTCTTAGTGCATCCGTTGCATGGCAATCCCTACTTCTCGCATTGACATCAATTGATGGGCATCTCCATAGCTCGTTGATTAGCCGCGTCGATGTGAGACTTTCTCCCTTTTTGTCTTCTCCACATAAACCTCCACCATCATATTCTATACCACCATAGTGGTATGTCCATGGCTTGCACTTATGTATTGCGTAAGATTTGAAAAAGCTGAAGCGCGTTAAAAAGTATGAACCAATTGCTCGGCTCGTCATCGGGGTTGTGCATGATGGGAGTATTTTGTGTGACGAAGATGGAGCATAGCCAGACTATATGATTTTGTAGGGATGAGCTTTCTTTGGCTATGTTATTTCGATAAGACATAATTGCTTGGTTGGTATGCTTGAAGTATTATTGTTTTTATGTCAAATGATAGAATATTGCTTTGAATCACTCGTGCCTTAATATTCATGCCATGATTAGACATATGATCAAGATTATGCCAGGTAGCATTTCACATCAAAAATTATCTTTTTTACCATTTACCTACTCGAGGACGAGCAGGAATTAAGCTTGGGGATACTGATACGCCTCCGTCGTATCTATAATTTTTGATTGTTCCATGCCAATATTCTTCAACTTTCATATACTTTTGGCAACTTTTTATATTATTTTTGGGACTAACATATTGATCCAGTGCCCAGTGCCAGTTCCTATCTGTTGCATGTGTTTCACAGAAAACCAATATCAAACGGAATCCAAACGGGATAAAAACGGACGGAGAATTATTTTGGAATATTTTGGATTTTCCGGAGGAAGAATCAACGCAAAATGATGTCTAGGGTGACCACAAGACAGGGGGCGCGCCCACCCCCCTGGGCGCGCCCTGGACTCTCGTGGGCCACCCGTAAGGCGGTTGATGGCCTTCTTTTTCCGCAAGAAAGCTAATTTTATGAGAAAAATCTGGGCGAAAGATTCACCCCAATCAGATACGGATCTCTATATATAAAGGAAACGGTTAAGGGGTAGAACCAGAGAACGCAGAAACAGAGAGATAGATCCAATCTCGGAGGGGCTCTCACCCCTCCCAAGCCATGGGAGCCAAGGACCAGAGGGGAAACCCTTCTCCCATCTAGGGAGGAGGTCAAGGAAGAAGAAGAAGAAGGGGGCCTCTCTCCCCCTTGCTTCCAAAGGCGCCGGAGCGCTGCCGGGGGCCATCATCATCACCGCGATCTTCACCAACACTGCCGTCATCTTCACCAACATCTCCATCACCTTCCCCCTTCTATATTCAGTGGTCCACTTTCCCGCAAACCGCTGTACCCTCTACATGAACATGGTGCTTTATGCTTCATATTATTTTCCAATGATGTGTTGCCATCCTATGATGTCTGAGTAGATTTTCATTGTCCTATTGGTGGTTGATGAATTGCTATGATTGATTTAATTTGTTTGTGGTTATGTTGCTGTCCTATGGTGCCCATCATATGAGCGCGTCCCTGGATCACACCATAGGGTTAGTTGTATGTTGATAGGACTATGTATTGGAGGGCTAGAGTGACAGAAGCTTCAACCTAGCATATAAATTGATGCATACGGGATTGAAGGGGACCAATATATCTTAATGCTATGGTTGGGTTTTACCTTAATGAACGTTAGTAGTTGCGGCCTGCTTGCTAATAGTTCCAATCATAAGTGCATAGAATTCCAAGTCAGGGATGACATGCTAGCAGTGGCCTCTCCCACATAAAACTTGCTATCGGTCTAGCAACGTAGTCAATTGCTTAGGGACAATTCCACCACTCCTACCACCACTTTCCCACACTCGCTTTATTTAATTTTTTGCATCTTTATCTAAACAGCCCCTACCTTTTATTTACGTGTTCTTTATTATCTTGCAAACCTATCCTATCACACCTACAAAGTACTTCTAGTTTCATACTTGTTCTAGGTAAAGCGAACGTCAAGCGTGCGTAGAGTCGTATCAGTGGCCAATAGGACTTGAGAGAGTATTTGTTCTACCTTTAGCTCCTCATTGGGTTCGACACTCTTACTTATCGAGTTACGGGAAAGTTACGGGAATACGAGGAAGAAGTAATTGGGCCTCATGGGCTAAGTGATGGAAGAGAGGAGGCAGGGCGCGCGCCCCCCTAGCCCAAACCGAATTGGACTAGGGGGCCGACCCCCCTTTCCTCCTTTTCCTCCCTCTCCTTCCTTCTCCCTCTCCTCCTTCCTTTCCTCCTCCTAGTAGGAGTAGGAAAGGGGAGTCCTAATCCTACTAGGAGGAGGACTCCTCCTCCTGGCGCGACCTACATGGGCCGGCCGGCCTCCTCCTTGCTCCTTTATATACGGGGGTAGGGGGCACCCTAGAACACACAAGTTGACATTGTTCTTAGCCGTGTGTGGTGCCCCCTCCATCATAATCCACCTCGATCATATTGTAGCGGTGCTTAGGCGAAGCCCTGTTTTGGTAGCAACATCATCATCGTCATCACGCCATCGTGATGACGAAACTCTCCCTCGAAGCTCTACTGGATCGTGAGTTCGCGGGACGTCACCGAGCTGAACGTGTGTAGATCGCGGAGGTGCCGTACGTTCGGTACTAGGATCGGTCGATTGTGAAGACGTATGACTACATCGACTGCGTTGTCATAACGCTTCCGCTTAACGGTCTATAAGGGTATGTGGACGACACTCTCCCCTCTCGTTGCTATGCATCACCATGATCTTGCGTGTGCGTAGGAATTTTTTTGAAATTACTATGTTCCCCAATAGTGGCATACGAGCCAGGTTTATGCGTAGATGTTATATGCACAAGTAGAACACAAGTGAGTTGTGGGCGATACAAGTCATACTACTTACCATCATGTCATACTTTGGTTCGGCGGTATTGTTGGATGAAGCGGCCCGGACCGACATTATGTGTACGCTTACGCGAACTGGTTCTACCGACGTGCTTTGCACACAGGTGGCTGGCGGGTGTCAGTTTCTCCAACTTTAGTTGAACCGAGTGTGGCTACGCCCGGTCCTTGAGAAGGTTAAAACAACACTAACTTGACGAACTATCGTTGTGGTTTTGATGCGTAGGTAAGAACGGTTCTTGTTCAGCCCGTAGCAGCCACGTAAAACTTGCAACAACAAAGTAGAGGACATCTAATTTGTTTTTGCAGGGCATGTTGTGATGTGATATGGTCAAGAAGTGATGAGATATAAGTTGTTGTATGAGATGATCATGTTTTGTTGAAGTTATCAACAACTGGCAGAAGCCTTATGGTTGTCTCTTTATTGCATAAGATGCAAGCGCGAAATAATTGCTTTACTTTATCGCTATGCGGTAGGAATAGTTGCAAGAGCAATAGTTGGCGAGACGACCATGTGACGACACATTGATATAGATCAAGATGATGGAGATCATGGTGTCATGCCGGTGACGATGGAGATCATGACGATTCTTTGGAGATGGAGATCAAAGGCACAAGATGATGATGGCCATATCATGTCACATATTTTGATTGCATGTGATGTTTATCTTTTATACATCTTAGTTTGCTTAGTTCGGCGGTAGCTTTATAAGATGATCCCTTACTAAAATTTCAAGGTATAAGTATTCTCCCTGAGTATGCACCATTGCGACAGTTCTTCATGCTGAGACACCACGTGGTGATCGGGTGTGATAAGCTCTACGTTCACATACAACGGGTGTATGCCAGTTTTGGTCACGCAGAATACTCGGGTTAAACTTGACGAGCCTAGCATATGCAGATATGGCCTCGGAACACTGGAGACCGAAAGGTCGAGCGTGAATCATATAGTAGATATAATCAACATAGTGATGTTCACCATTGTAAACTACTCCATCTCACGTGATGATCGGTCATGGTTTAGTTGATTTGGATCACATGATCACTTAGATGATTAGAGGGATGTCTATCTAAGTGAGAGTTCTTAAGTAATATGATTAATTGAACTTTAATTTATCATGAACTTAGTCCTGATAGTATTTTGCAAATAATGTTGTAGATCAATAGGCCACGTTGTTGCTTCCCTATGTTTTATAAGTATTCCTAGAGAAAACTAAGTTGAAAGATGATAGTAGCAATGATGCGGACTGGGTCCGTGATCTAAGGTTTATCCTCATTGCTGCACAGAAGAATTATGTCCTTGATGCACCACTAGGTGACAGACCTATTGCAGGGGCAGATGCAGACATTATGAACGTTTGGCTAGCTCAATATGATGACTACTTGATAGTTTAGTGCACCATGCTTAACGACTTAGAATCGGGACTTCAAAGACGTTTTGAACGTCATGGACCATATGAGATGTTCCAGGAGCTGAAGTTAATATTTCAAGCAAATACCCGAGTTGAGAGATATGAATTCTCCAACAAGTTCTATAGCTAAAAGATGGAGGAGAATAGCTCAAGCAGTGAGCATGTGCTTAGATTGTCTGGGTACTACAATTGCTTGAATCAAGTGGGAGTTACTCTTCCAGATAAGATAGTGATTGACAGAATTCTCTAGTCACCATCACCAAGTTAGTAGAACTTCACGATGAACTATACTATGCAAGGGATGATGAAAACGATTCCCGAGCTTTTTATGATGATGAAATCGATGAATGTAGAAATCAAGAAAGAGCATCAAGTGTTGATGATTAACAAGACCACTAGTTTCAAGAAAAGGGCAAAGGGAAAGAAAGGGAACTTCATGTAGAATGGCAAGCAAGTTGTCACTTCCGTGAAGAAGCACAAAGCTAGACTAAAGTCTGAAACTGAGTGCTTCTACTGCAAAGGAAATGGTCACTGGAAGCAGAAATGCCCTGAATATTTGGTGAATAAGAAGTATGGCAAAGTGAACAAGGGTATATTTGATATACAGGTTATTGATGTGTACCTTACTAGTGTTTATAGTAGCCCCTGGTATTTGATACTTGTTCGGTTGCTAAAAATTAGTAACTCGAAACAGGAGTTACAGAATAAACAGAGACTAGTTGAGGGTTGATGACCCACAAGTATAGGGGATCTATCATAGTACTTTCGATAAGTAAGAGTGTCGAACCCAACGAGGAGCAGAAGGAAATGATAAGCGGTTTTCAGTAAGGTTTTCTTTGCAAGCACTGAAATAGTAGGTGATAGATAGTTTTGTGATAAGATAAATAGTAACGAGCAAAAGTAAATAAAGTAAATAAAGTGCAGCAAGGTGGCCCAATCCTTTATGTAGCAAAGGATAAGCCTGAACAATTTCTAATAATGAAGAAGGAGCTCCTGAGGACACATTGGGAATTATCGTCAAGCTAGTTTTCATCACGTTCATAAGATTCGCGTTCGGTACTTTGATAATTTGATATGTGGGTGGACCGGCACTTGGGTACTGCCCTAACATGGACAAGCATCCCACTTATGATTAACCCCTATTGCAAGCATCTGCAACTACAAAAAGGAGTATTAAGGTAAACCTACCCACAACATTAAACATATGGGTCCATATCAACCCCTAACGAAGCAACGCATAAACTAGGGTTTAAGCTTCTGTCACTCTAGCAACCCATCATCTACTTATTACTTCCCTATGCCTTCCTCTAGGCCCAAATAATGGTGAAGTGTCATGTAGTCGACGTTCACATAACACCACTAGAGGAGAGACAACATACATCTCATCAAAATATCGAACGAATACCAAATTCACATGACTACTAATAGCAAGACATCACCCATTTCCTCAGGAACAAACATAACTACTCACAAAGCATATTCATGTTCATAATCAGAGGGGTAATAATATGCATAAAGGATCTGAACATATGATCTTCCACCAAGTAAACCAAATAGCATCAACTACAAGGAGTAATCAACACTACTAGCAACCCACAGGTACCAATTTGTGGTTTTCATACAAGAGATGAACTAGGGTTTTGAGAGGAGATGGTGCTGGTGAAGATGTTGATGGAGATTGACCCACTCCCGATGAGAGTATCATTGGTGATGATGTTGGTGATGATTTCCCCCTCCCGGAGGGAAGTGTCCCCGGCAGAACAGCTCTGCCAGAGCCCTAGATTGATTCCGCCAAGGTTCCGCCTCATGGCGGCGGAGTTACGTCCCGTAAGCTTGCCCACGATTTTTCCAGGGGAAAACCCTTCATATAGCAGAAGATGGACGTCGGAGGCCCACCAGGGAGCCCAGGAGATAGGGGGGCGCGCCCTGGGGGGGGCCCCTGTCTCCTGGACAGGGTGTGGGCCCCCTAGCCTATTTCTTTTGCCCAAAAATTCTTATTAAATCTAAAAAGTTGTTTTGTGGAGTCTCAGGTCTTTTGGAGTTGTGCAGAATACGTTTCCAACGTTTGCTCCTTTTCCAGCCAGAATTCCAGCTGCCGACATTCCCCCTCTTCATGGTAAACCTTGTAAAATAAGGGAGAATAGCCATAAGTATTGAGATATAATGTGTAATAACAGCCTATAATGCAATAAATATTGATATATAAAAGCATGATGCAAAATGGACGTATGATCAACTCCCCCAAGCTTAGACCTCGCTTGTCCTCAAGCGGAAGCCGAAATCGAAAAATATGTCCACATGTTTAGAGATAGAGGTGTCGATAAAAATAAAATACGGACATGAGGGCATCATGATCATTCTAATAACAGCAACATATATGGATTTTGTCATATGATTTCCTATGTTCAAGTAATAAGCAATTCACAATGTCAAGTATGGTTCAAAAACTTCATTGGGAACTAATAAACTATAATCTCAGTCATTGAAAGAATTGCAATTTATCGTAACATCAGAAAGAGTCAATAATAGAGCTTTTCAGCAAGCTCACATACTCAACTATCTCGTAGTCCCCTATAATTGTTAACACTCACGCAATACTTGTGGTTATAGAGTTTCAGCCGGACATTGAGAAAGATAGGGGCTTATTGTGTTGCCTCCCAACGTATTCACCTTTAGGTGATGTCAACAATAATAGCCTATGCCAACTTACATCCAATTGGATATATGCATCATGATCTTTCAAACACGAGGAGCTTGCCAAAGGATAAAATGAAAAAGGGAAAGGTGAGGATCACCTTGACTCAAGCATAAAGTGAAACATAAAGTAAAAGATAGGCCCTTCGCAGAGGGAAGCAGAGGTTGTCATGTGTGGTTAGGGTTGATGCACAAAATCTTAATGCAAAAGAACGTCACTTTATATTACCCCTTGTATGTGGACCGTTATTATGCAATCCGTCGCTTTTATTGCTTCCACAACAAGTTCGTACAAAGCTTATTTTCGCTGCACTAATAAGTCATACATATTTAGAGAGCAATTTTTGTTGCTTGCATCGATGACAACTTACTTGAAGGATCTTACTCAATCCATGGGTAGGTATGGTGGACTCTCATGGCAAAACTGGGTTTAAGGATATTTGGAAGCACAAGTAGTATATCTACTTGGTGCAAGGAATTTGGCTAGGATGAGGGGGAAAGGGAAGCTCAACATGTTTGGAAGGTCAATGACAATATACTTTAACTGAGATGTCGAAAAACATAAACCATTACGTTGTCTTCCTTGTCCAACGTCAACTCTTTTAGCATGTCATACTTAATGAGTGCTTCACAATCATAAAAGATGTCCAAGATAATATATTTATATGTGAACCCCTCTTTCCTTATCACTTCCTATTAATTGCAACGATGACCAAGGCTACGTTCATCAACTCTCAACAATTTTTATGCCTCATACTTTCTATGTGTGAAGTTATCACTATCCATAAGATCAATATGAACTCTTTTGTTCTTTCTACTTTTTCAAGATCATAACAACATAGCAAAGCCCTTGACTCAACACTAATCTTTATTATAGATAGAACACGGACTCGATTACAAAAAGAGATCACAACGAAAAACTCAAAACTACTTGATATCAAAAACTTCAACTACTAATAGATCAAGAGACTACTAAAAGGATCGAACTAAATAAAGCGGTAAAGATAGGAGTGTGATGGTGATACGATACCGGGGCACCTCCCCCAAGCTTGGCAGTTGCCAAGGGGAGTGCCCATACCAATGTGATTATTTCTTCGGAGGTGGTGAAGTAGGAGCTGTTGATGATGTAGGCTTGTCGTCCGTCTTCCAAGGCATAGGCTCTCCATCATAAAAGGATGATCGAGTCTTCGGGATCCTTAAATCTGCAGCCAAACTCATTTGCTTGAATCTATATTCATACTCACAGTTCTGGTTTTGCAAGTCATAAATCTGGGCTTGGAGGTGCTCGCTTTTCTCTTGAACCTTGAAGATGGTCTCCCCAATGACTTTGGCATCCAGATTGTGGTTGTTGGTGAACTCCGTGATCATCATCTGGTTGGCGTTGAGTCCACGCTCCACCATCCCTTGACACTTGAAAACTTCTTGCTCCATGGCTTCGAGCTTTGTCTCCACGCTCCCGGTACACCTTGGTCCCTCCACATCGCGGATGTGCAACACCCCCTCACGCATCTCAATGGTTTGAGGGTGATGCATCACCTCCGCAAGATAGGGGTTGATAACCCTCTCGAAAAACTTGTCCTTGGGAGCGCTTGGAGACGACATGATGTTCTAGATCTGAAACAGAAACAGCTCGAAACGAAAACAGAGGATAATTGCGTGATACGGTGGTCAAAACCTTCGGGGGTATATATAATGAATTTTTACCGACAAAATACGTAACATACAAGAAAACGGAGTCCGGGAGGCACACGAGGTGCCCACGAGACAGGGGGGCGCGCCCTACAGGGGGGCGCCCTCCTCTCTCGTGGGAGCCTCGTGTCCCTTTCGGACTACTTCTTTCTTCCTAAAATCCTTAAATAATACAAAACTGATAAAAATTTCCATTAGAGTTGTTTTGGAGTTGGTTTACTTACCGTACCACATACCTATGCCTTTTCGGAGTCTGGAGCGTTCTAGAAAGTGTCTCTTATGTATTCCTCAGGGGTTATGGTTTCAATAATATTAGTTTCAACATTGATAGGATTACCTGAAATATAATGTTTAATTCTTTGACCATTTACCACCCTCGGGTTTGTGCCTTCGAAGTTGTTGATTTTTATAGCACCAGAACGATAGACCTCCTCGATAACGTAGGGACCTTCCCATTTTGAGAGAAGTTTTCCTGCAAAAAAATCTTAAATGAGAGTTGAACAATAACACATAATCTCCTACGTTAAACTCACGCTTCTGTATCCTGTTATCATGCCAGCGTTTGACTTTTTCTTTGAAAAGCTTAGCATTCTCATACGCTTGGGTTCTCCATTCATCAAGTGAGCTAATATCAAATAACCTTTTCTCACCGGCAAGTTTGAAGTCATAATTGAGCTCTTTAACAACCCAATATGCTTTATCTTCAAGTTCAAGAGGTAAATGACATGCTTTTCCATAAACCATCTTATATGGAGACATACCCATAGGATTTTTGTATGCAGTTCTATAGGCCCATAATGCATCATCAAGTTTTTTGGACCAATTCTTTCTAGATCTATTCACAGTCTTTTGCAAAATTAATTTGAGCTCTCTATTGCTCAACTCTACTTGACCACTAGACTGCGGGTGATACGGAGATGCGATTCTAGGATTGACATCATACTTAGCAAGCATCTTACGGAAAGCACCATGAAAAAAGTATTGAACCACCATCAGTCATAAGATATCTAGGGACTCCAAACCTCAGGAAAATAAGTTCTTTAAGCATTTTAATAGAAGTGTTATGATCAGCACTACTAGTTGGAATAGCTTCTACCCACTTAGTAACGTAATCAACAACAACTAAAATATGTGTATAGCCATTGGAGGCAGGAAAAGGTCCCATATAATAAAAGCCCCATACATCAAACGGTTCAATAACAAGAGAATAATTCATAGGCATTTCTTGACGTCTACTAATGTTACCTATTCTTTGACATTCATCACAAGATACGACAAACTTACGAGCATCTTTGAAAAGAGTAGGCCAATAAAAACCAGATTGTAGTACCTTATGTGCAGTTCTATCTCCAGCGTGGTGTCCTCCATAGGATTCAGAGTGACACACTTGCGTAGGATTTGTTCCTGTTCCTGTTCATGCTCATGTACACAACATCTAATAATACCATCTACTCCTTCTTTATAAAGGTGTGGATCACCCCAGAAGTAATGTCTTAAATCATAAAAGAACTTTTTCTTTTGCTGGTATGTGAAACTAGGAGGTATATATTTATCAACATTGTAATTAGCATAATCAGCATACCAAGGAGCAGTACAAGAAGCATTGACAACCGCTAATTGTTCATCAGGAAAGCTATCATTAATAGGCAGTGGGTCATCAAGAACATTCTCTAGCCTAGACAAGTTGTCTGCAACGGGGTTCTCAGCTCCCTTTCTATCAATAATATGCAAGTCAAATTCTTGGAGCAAGAGAACCCATCTAATGAGTCTAGGCTTAGCATCTTTCTTTTCCATAAGGTATTTAATAGCAGCATGATCAGTGTGAATAGTAACTTTGGAATCAACAATATAAGGTCTAAATTTATCACATGCAAACACAACTGCTAAGAATTCTTTTTCAGTGGTAGCATAATTTATATGGGCAGTATCAAGATTCTTACTAGCATACTGGATAACATTCAATTTCTTATCGACTCTTTGCCCTAAAACAGCACCTACAGCATAATCACTAGCATCACACATAATTTCAAAAGGTAAATTCTAATCAGGTGGTTGAACAATAGGTGCAGTGATCAAAGCCTTCTTAAGTGTTTCAAATGCTTCTACACAATCATCATCAAATACAAAAGGAATATCTTTTTGCAATAAATTAGTCAGAGGCCTAGAGATTTTAGAAAAGTCCTTAATGAACCTCCTATAAAAAATGGCGTGACCAAGGAAACTTCTTATACCTTTTATGTCCTTGGGACATGGCATCTTTTCAATAGCATCAACTTTGGCTTTATCAACTTCAATACCTCTCTCGGAGATCTTATGCCCCAAGACAATGCCTTCATTACCCATAAAGTGACACTTTTCCCAATTCAGGACGAGACTATTGTCTTCGCATCTTTGCAAAACTCGATCAAGGTTGCTCAAACAATCATCAAAAGAGGATCCATAGACGGAGAAGTCATCCATGAATACCTCACAAATCTTTTCACAAAAATCATAGAATATAGCCATCATGCATCTTTGAAAGGTAGCAGGTGCATTACATAAACCAAAAGGCATACGTCTATAAACAAAGGTACCAAAAGCGCAAGTAAAAGTAGTTTTAGATTGATCCCCCGCTGAAATAGGTATCTGAGAGAAGGCAGAATAACCATCTAGAAAGCAAAAATGTGTGTGTTTGGATAGCCTTTCTAGCATTTGATCAATAAAAGGTAAATGGTAATGATCTTTCTTAGTGGCTTTATTTAACTTACGGAAATCAATTACCATCCTATAACCTGTAATAATTCTTTGCGGGACCAATTCATCTTTATCATTATGAACAACGGTAATACCTCCCTTTTTAGGGACACAATGGACATGGCTTACCCATTCACTATCACCAACGGGATAAATAATACGTGCCTCAAGGAGTTTTAGTATCTCCTTTCTTACCACTTCCTTCCTTTTGGGATTTAATCATCTTTGAGGATCTCTAACTGGTTTGGCATCTTTCTCCACTGAGATTTTGTGTTGACATAATGTGGGACTAATGCCCTTAAGATCATCCAGAGTATATCCAATAGCAGCTCGGTGCTTCTTCAAAGTTTTCAATAATCTTTCTTCTTCTTTCTCTGAAAGGTTAGCACTAATAATAACATGATATGTTTCTTTTTCATCAAGATAAGCATACTTAGGATTATCTGGTAATGGTTTGAGTTCAAACACGGGATCACCCTTGGGTGGAGGGGGATCCCCAAGAATTTCAACGGGAAGGTTATGTTTCAACATAGGTTCTTGTTTAAGGAACACTTCATCTATTTCTTCCCTTTCCTTCATAAACATATCGTTTTCATGGTCTAGCAGATATTGTTCTAACGGATCAATTGGAGGAACAACAATAGAAGCAAGACCAATAATTTCATCCTTACTAGATGGTTCCTCTTCACGGTGTTGTCTATGAAATTTAGAAAAGTTGAACTCATGAGACATATCACCTAGACCAATAGTAACTACATCCTTTTCGCAATCTATCCTAGCATTAACGGTGTTCAAGAAGGGTCTACCAAATATAATGGGACAAAAGCTTGTGGGGAGCCAAGAACAAGAAAATCAGCAGGATATTTAGTTTTCCCACACAAGACTTCAACATCTCTAACAATTCCCATTGGTGAAATAGTATCTCTATTGGCAAGTTTAATTGTGACATCAATATCTTCTAACTCAGCAGGTGCAATATCATGCTTAATTTCTTTGTATAAGTCAATAGGTATTGCACTAGCACTAGCACCCATATCACATAAGCCATGATAACAATGATCTCCTATTTTAACAGAAATAACAGGCATGCCTACCACAGGTCTATGTTTATCTTTAGCACAAGGTTTGGCAATTCTAGCAGTTTCATCACAGAAATAAATAACATGCCCATCAATATTATCAGACAAGAGATCTTTAACAATAGCAACATTAGGTTCAACATTGATTTGCTCAGGAGGTGTATAAGTTCGAACATTGCTCTTACGAACAACAGTCAAAGTTTTAGCATGATCTTTTATACTAACAGGAAAAGGAGGTTTTTCAACATAAGAAGTAGGAATAATAGGATCACTATATGTAACAGTCTTCTCTTCGACTGTAATAGGTGCAACTACTTTCACTTCAACAGGAGGATTATATTTAAACCACTTCTCTTTAGGGAGATCAACGTGAGTAGCAAAAGTTTCACGAAAAGTAGCTACTATCTCAGAGTCAAGTCCATGCTTAGAGCTAAATCCACGGAAAGCATCGGTATCCATAAAAGATTTAACACAATCAAACTTAGGTGTCATACCTGACTCCTTACCATCGTCGGAAACCCAATCTTCAGAGCTGCGTTTAATTCTTTCCAATAAGTCCCATTTGAAATCAATAGTCTTCAGCATATAGGAACCAACACAAGAAGTATCAACCAGGCTGCGATTATCAAGAGAAAGCCGAGCATAAAAATTCTGAATAATCATTTCCCGAGAGAGCTCATGATTGGGGCATGAATGCAACATTGACTTAAGCCTCCCCCAAGCTTGAGCAATGCTTTCTCCTTTGCGAGGCCAGAAATTATATAGGTAATTACGATCACGATGAACAAGATGCATAGGGTAGAACTTCTGGTGAAATTCCAACTTCAATCGCTTATAATTCCAATATCTCGTATCATCACATAGCCTATACCATGTTATTGCATCTCCCTTCAAAGATAAAGGGAAGACCTTCCTTTTGACAACATCGTCGGGAATACCTGAAAGCTTAAATAATCCACAAACTTCATCCACAAAGATCTGGTGTAAGTCGGGATGTAATATTCCGTCTCCTGCAAAAGGATTAGCTAGCAGTTTTTCTATCATACTCAAAGGAATCTCAAAGTGAATATTTTCATAAGGTTTAGTAGGTTGAAGAGCATCTCTTTGCTCTTATGGTTGGGGTGAAGATACCCCAAACAAGCCCGTCAAAGGATTAGTTTCCATAGTGACAAGTAACAGAAAATTTCAGCACACTATATAAATGTTTCCTTACCAAGTTCCACTCACCAAGAGCGCTACGCTCCCCGGCAACGGCGCCAGAAAAGATTCTTGATGACCCACAAGTATAGGGGATCTATCGTAGTCCTTCCGATAAGTAAGAGTGTCGAACCCAACAAAGATCACAAGGAAATGATAAGCGGTTTTCAGTAAGGTTTTCTCTGCAAGCACTGAAATAGTAGGTGATAGATAGTTTTGTGATAAGATAAATAGTAACGAGCAAAAGTAAATAAAGAAAATAAAGTGCAGCAAGGTGGCCTAATCCTTTATGTAGCAAAGGATAAGACTGGACAATTTCTAATAATGAAGAAGGAGCTCCCAAGGACACATTGGGAATTATCATCAAGCTAGTTTTCATCACGTTCATAAGATTCGCGTTCGGTACTTTGATAATTTGATATGTGGGTGGACCGGCACTTGGGTACTGCCCTAACATGGACAAGCATCCCACGTATGATTAACCCCTATTGCAAGCATCCGCAACTACGAAAAGGAGTATTAAGGTAAACCTAACCACATCATTAAACATATGGGTCCATATCAACCCCTAACGAAGCAACGCATAAACTAGGGTTTAAGCTTCTGTCACTCTAGCAACCCATCATCTACTTATTACTTCCCTATGCCTTCCTCTAGGCCCAAATAATGGTGAAGTGTCATGTAGTCGACGTTCACATAACACCACTAGAGGAGAGACAACATACATCTCATTAAAATATCGAACGAATACCAAATTCACATGACTACTAATAGCAAGACTTCACCCATGTCCTCAGGAACAAATGTAACTACTCACAAAGCATATTCATGTTCATAATCAGAGTGGTAATAATATGCATAAAGGATCTGAACATATGATCTTCCACCAAGTAAACCAAATAGCATCAACTACAAGGAGTAATCAACACTACTAGCAACCCACAGGTACCAATTTGTGGTTTTGATACAAGATTGGATACAAGAGATGAACTAGGGTTTTGAGAGGAGATGGTGCTGGTGAAGATGTTGATGGAGATTGACCCCCTCCCGATGAGAGGATCGTTGGTGATGATGTTGGTGATGATTTCCCTCTCCTGAAGGGAAGTGTCCCTGGCAGAACAGCTCCGCCAGAGCCCTAGATTGATTCTGCCAAGGTTCCGCCTCGTGGCAGCGGTGTTTCGTCCCGTAAGCTTGCCCACGATTTTTTCCAGGGGAAAACCCTTCATATAGCAGAAGATGGATGTCGGAGGCCCACCAGGGAGCCCAGGAGATAGGGGGGCGCGCCCTAGGGGGGGGGGGGGCGCCCCCTGTCTCCTGGACAGGGTGTGGGCCCCCTGGCCTATTTCTTTTGCCCAAAAATTCTTATTAAATCTAAAAAGTTGTTTCGTGGAGTCTCAGGTCTTTTGGAGTTGTGCAAAATAGGTTTCCAACGTTTGCTCCTTTTCCAGCCAGAATTCAAGCTGCCAGCATTCCCCCTCTTAATGGTAAACCTTGTAAAATAAGGGAGAATAGCCATAAGTATTGAGATATAATGTTTAATAACATCCCATAATGCAATAAATATTGATATAACAACATGATGCAAAATGGACGTATCAAGGGTGAAGTGATGATGTGTGTTGGAAGTGGTTCCAAGATTGATATAATCATCATCGCACACTCCCTATACTTTCAGGATTAGTGTTAAACCTAAATAAATGTTATTTGGTGTTTGCGTTGAGCATGAATATGATTTGATCATGTTTATTGCAATACCATTATTCATTTAAAGTCAGAGAATAATTGTTGTTCTGTTTACATGAATAAAACCTTCGATGGTCATACACCCAATGAAAATAGTTTGTTGGATCTCGATCGTAGTGATACACATATTCATAATATTGATGCCAAAAGATGCAAAGTTGATAATTATAGTGCAACTTATATGTGGCACTGCCGTTTGGGTCATATCGGTGTAAAGCGCATGAAGAAACTCCGTAAAGATGGACTTTTGGAATCACTTGGTTATGAATCATTTGATGCTTGCGAACCGTGCCTTCAACTCCGTTCTCTGGAACAATGGAACGAGCTACCGACTTGTTGGAAATAATACATACCGATGTATGCGGTCCAATGAGTGTTGATGCTCGTGGAAGGTATCGTTATTTTCTGACCTTCACAGATGATTTGAGCAGACATGAGTATATCTACTTAATGAAGCATAACTCTGAAACATTTGAAAAGTTCAAAGAATTTCAGAGTGAAGTGGAGAATCATCGTAACAAGAAAATAATGTTTCTACAATCTGATCATAGAGGAGAATATTTGATTTACGAGTTTGACCTTCATTTAAAAACAATGTGGAATAGTTTCACAGCTCACGCCACATGGAACACCACAACGTAATATTGTGTCTGAACGTGGTAACCACACATTATTGGATATGGTGCGATCTATGATGTATCTTACTGATTTACCACTATTGTTTTGGGGTTATGCATTAGAGACAGCTGCATTCACTTTAAATAGGGCACCATCAAAATCCGTTGAGACGATGCCTTATGAATTGTGGTTTGGCAAGAAACCAAAGTTATCGTTTCTTAAAGTTTGGGGCTGCGATGCTTATGTGAAAAAGCTTCAACCTGATAAGCTTGAACCCAAATCGGAGAAGTGCGTCTTCATAGAATACCCAAAGAAAACTGTTGGGTACACCTTCTATCACAGATCCTAAGGCAAGATATTCGTTGCTAAGAATGGATCCTTTGTAGAGAAGGAGTTTCTCTCAAAAGAAGTGATTGGGAGGAAAGTAGAAGTTGATGAGGTAATTGTACATGCTCCCTTATTGGAAAGTAGTTCATCGCAGAAATCAGTTCCTGTGATTCCTACACCAATTAGTGAGGAAGCTAATGATAATGATCATTAAGCTCTAGATCAAGTTACTACCGAACCTCGTAGGTCTTCCAGAGTAAGATCCACACCAGAGTGGTACGGTAATCCTATTCTGGAAGTCATGTTACTAGACCATGATGAACCTATGAACTATGAGGAAGCAATGATGAGCCCAGATTCTGCGAAATGGCTTGAGGCCATGAAATCTGAGATGGGATCCATGTATGAGAACAAAGTGTGGACTTTGGTGGACTTGCCCGATGGTCGGCAAGACATATTAAATAAATGGATCTTCAAGAGGAAGAAGGATACTAATAGTAGTGTTACTATCTACAAAGCTCGACTTGTTGCGAAAGGTTTTCGACAAGTTCAAGGAGTTGACTACGATGAGACTTTCTCACCCGTAGCGATGCTTAAGTCTATTTGAATCATGTTAGCAATTGCTGCATTTTATGATTATGAAATTTGGCAAATGGATGTCAAAACTGCATTCTTGATTGGATTTCTGGAAGAAGAGTTGTATATGATGCAACCAGAAGGTTTTGTCAATCCAAAGGGAGCTAACAAAGTGTGCAAAGTTCCAGCGATCCATCTATAGACTGGTGCAAGCATCTCGGAGTTAGAATATACGCTTTGATGAGTTGATCAAATGTAGCGACCAGACCTCAAACAGTCTGATCTCTGTGCTTCAGTGTCATCCCTGGATCAGTAATGCTGACACCCACAGTACTTGAAGGATTTATGACAGAGTAGCAATCACACACTTATTACATCGAATGTCTCCAAAGAGAACTTACTACAATAAATATGGCTTAAGGCCATCTAATAACGATAACAGCGGAAGGCTTGGAAGATAAGTGAGTCCATCAACTCCAACGGCATCACTGAGTATAGGACCATGATCCTAAGGCATCTTACTCGTCGTCTGAAAAGTCTGCAACATGAACGTTGCAGGCCGAAAACGGGTCAGCACATGGAATATGCTGGCAAAGTAACACATAGAGAGTATGAAAGAATATAGCTATACTCATGCATATATGGCTGGTGGAAAGCTCTATGGTTATAGTTTTGCGTAAAGCCAGTTTTTCCCTACTGCAAAGGAATAAATTTATTTAACTATCATGGTGGTTGTTAAACATTAAGAATGGTTGACAACATTCTCAATCCCAATTAAGTAACATCATCATTAAACAATCCCAACAATATTAGTTAAAGTAACATGATGAGATTCACATGATAATCCAAGTACTAGATACTCAAAACGTCCATAACCGGGGACACGGCTAATCATGATTAGTTTATACACTCTGCAGAGGTTTGTGCACTTTTCCCCACAAGACTCGATCTCCTCCGTTGGTTTTCTCGCACTACATGGTGTTTGATAAATGGATGAACGAGACATAGTCTTCAGAAGCGCTAGCACCTTACGATGGGTAGACCTGTACACCTACTTTCCCCTACATCTGCTAGTCTACCACTGTAAGAGTTTGCATGACTTAATCAACTATGCTAGAGCCCATAATAGCATGTGGCTGCACACGGAAGTTTCTAGCATGAATAATCTTATGATCCCTTTGAGCCTGGGTGGCGGTCCAAAAATAACAGGCAAATCCTGGAATACCCAAGTGCCTCAATCCACCCAGATGTGTATTAAAGTTGTCACCTTAAATAAACCATTAATTAACAATCTCACATCTGTCATGGAAATTCACTCACCCAATGCACGTCTATTAGCATAGCATGGCATAATAAGCAAACGTAGAAGTAACTCCCAAGGGTTTGAATAATAAAACTGGTAATAGGTACTACCTCATCTACTTCCCAAACCCACAATTTAACTAGATCCTAATCATGCAACTGTTTGAGGATTAATCTAATGCATAAAAACTGGGTATGAAAAGAGTATGATCAAAGTGTTACTTGCCTTGCTGATGATCCGCGAAACCTAGGGATTGGAAGTAGCAAGCGGCGCAGTCCGGGTACTCTATCGCAAACAAGCACGCAAACAAGCATACAATAAGTACTCAACTATAGCACGGGTAAAACTCAAATAAGACATCTAACCAGAAGGTTCAACTTAAGAACTCCGGTTTGCAAAAAGAAACAAATCGAACGAAGAAACAAAACTCAAACGGCGAAAGAAACAAGCTTCATTTACTAATCTGGACCTAAGTCAAATTTTACAGAAGCAAAAACTTGTTTGAGTAGATTATTCGGAAAGAGGGTTTCGAGACGAAACTCTAGGCGCTTGAATCGCCTGATTCCGATAAACGAGCGAAAAGATAAACTAAAACGAAAATCGGATCAGAAATCACGATCAGAAAAATCGTGGAATAAATCCGAGAAAAAGAAAAACAAATAAATCGCGGAATAAATCGCGAACAGAATAACGAACGAACGTTCGTTATCTGGATCTAACCTACGGATACGTCCGTTAAAATGAATGAACGAGCGAACGCTCGCTAAACAAATTGTTGGGGAACGTAGTAATTTCAAAATTTCCTACGCACACGCAAGATCATGGTGACGTATAGCAACGAGAGGGGAGAGTGTTGTCTACATACCCTTGTAGACCGTAAGCGGAAGCGTTAGCACAACGCGGTTGATGTAGTCGTACGTCTTCACGGCCCGACCGATCAAGCACCGAAACTACGGCACCTCCGAGTTCTAGCACACATTTAGCTCGATGACGTCACTCGAACTCCGATCCAGCCGAGTGTCGAGGGAGGGTTCCGTCAGCATGACGGCGTGGTGACGATCTTTATGTTCTACCGTCGCAGGGCTTCGCCTAAGCACCGCTACGATATTATTGAGGTGGACTATGGTGGAGGGGGGCACCGCACACGGCTAAGAGATCCAAGGGATCAATTGTTGTGTCTTTTGTGCTAGCCCTACCCCTCTATTTATATGTTGAGCCCCGGGGTCGAAACTTGGAGCAAAAGCCTCCTCAAAGTCGGTTTTGCTCGAAAGGCAAGAGTCCCACTCGGACACCAGGACCAAACGCCACAATCCTTGGCGTCTTGGCCAGATGCCATGGGCCTCAGCGTCTGGCCCAGGGCCAGATGCCAGGGTCTCCGGCATTTGGCCCCCTGGCCTCCGCAAAACCCCTTTTGCACCGACCTAAAGCCTTATGGGCTTGACCCCTTGGCCTAACCATATCATCCAATATATGAATCTTTACGTCTCGACCATTTCGAGACTCCTCGTCATGTCCCCGATCTCATCCGGGACTCCGAACTCCTTCGGTACATCAAAACATGTAAACTCATAATATAACTGTCATCGAAACCTTAAGCGTGCGGACCCTACGGGTTTGAGAACAATGTAGACATGACCGAAACACATTTCCGGTCAATAACCAATAGCGGAACCTGGATGCTCATATTGGCTCCCACATATTCTACGATCGCATAACAACATACGCTGTTCCCTTTCTCATCGGTATGTTACTTGCCCGAGATTCGATCGTCTGTATCTCAACACCTAGTTCAATCTCGTTACCGGCAAGTCTCTTTAATCGTTCCGTAATACATCATCTCACAACTAACTCATTAGTTGTAATGCTTGCAAGGCTTAAGTGATGTGTATTACCGAGAGGGCCCAGAGATACCTCTCCGACAATCGGAGTGACAAAACCTAATCTCGAAATACGCCAACCCAACATGTACCTTCGGAGACACCTGTAGTACTCCTTTATAATCACCCAGTTATGTTGTGAAGTTTGGTAGCACCAAAAGTGTTCCTCCGGTAAACGGGAGTTGCATAATCTCATAGTTACAGGAACATGTATAAGTCATGAAGAAAGCAATAGCAACATACTAAACGATCAATTGCTAAGCTAACGGAATGGGTCAAGTCAATCACATCATTCTCCTAATGATGTGATCCCGTTAATCAAATGAAAACTCATATCTATGGTTAGGAAACTTAAACATCTTTGATTAACGAGCTAGTCAAGTAGAGGCATACTAGTGACACTATGTTTGTCTATGTATTCACACATGTATTATGTTTCCGGTTAATACAATTCTAGCATGAATAATAAACATTTATCATGAAATAAGGAAATAAATAATAACTTCATTATTGCCTCTAGGGCATATTTCCTTCAGTCTCCCACTTGCACTATAGTCAATAATCTAGTTCACATCGCCATGTGATTTAACACCAATATTCATATCTGTATATGATTAACACCCATAGTTCACATCGTCATGTGACCAACACCCAAAGGGTTTACTAGAGTCAATAATCTAGTTCGCATTGCTTATGTGATTAACACCCAAAGAGTACTAAGGTGTGATCATGTTTTGCTCGTGAGAGAAGCTTAGTCAACGGGTCTGTCACATTCAGAGCCGTATGTATTTTGCAAATATTCTATGTCTACAACGCTCTGCACGGAGCTACTCTAGCTGATTGCTCCCACTTTCAATATGTATCCAGATTAAGACTTAGAGTCATCTGGATCAGTGCCAAAACTTGTATCGACGTAACCCTTTACGATGAACCTTTTTGTCACCTCCATAATCGAGAAACATATCCTTATTCCACTAAGGATAATTTTGACCAATGTCCAGTGATCTACTCCTAGATCACTATTGTACTCCCTTGCCAAAACAGGACAGAGTATACAATAGGTCTGGTCCATAGTATAGCATACTTTTATAGAACCTATGACTGATGCATAGGTAGTGACTTTCATTCTCTTTCTATTTTCTGCTGTGGTCGGGATTTGAGTCTTACTCAATTTCTTACCTTTGAAACACAGGCAAGAACTCTTTCTTTGACTGCTCCATTTTGAACTACTTCAAAATCTTGTCAAGGTATGTACTCATTGAAAATCTTATCAAGCATCTTGATGTATCTCAATAGATCTTGATGCTCAATATGTGAGTAGCTTTGCCGAGGTTTTTCTTTGAAAAAACTCTTTTTAAACACTCCTTTATGCTTTGCAGAATAATTCTACATTATTTTTGATCAACAATATGTCATTCACATATACTTATCAGAAATGTTGTAGTGCTCCCACTCACTTTCTTGTAAATACAGGCTTCACCGCAAGTCTGTATAAAACTATATGCTTTGATCATCTTATCAAAGCGTATATTCCAACTCTGAGATGCTTGCACCAGTTCATAGATGGATCGCTGGAGCTTGCACATTTGTTAGCACCTTTAGGATTGACAAAACCTTCTGGTTGTATCATATACAACTCTTCTTTAATAAATCCATTAAGGAATGTAGTTTTGGCATCCATTTGCCAAATTTCATAAAATGTGGCAATTGCTAACATGATTCGGACAAACTTTTCAGCATCGATACAAGTGAGAAAATCTCATTGTATTCAACACCTTGAACTTTGTCAAAAACCTTTTTCGACAAGTCTAGCTTTGTAGATAGTAACACTACTATCAGGGTCCGTCTTCCTCTTGAAGTTCCATTTATTTTCTATGGCTTGCCGATCATTGGGCAAGTCCACCAAAGTCCACACTTTGTTCTCATACATGGATCCCATCTCATATTTCATGGCCTCAAACCATTTTGCGGAATCTGGGCTCATCATCGCTTCCTCATAGTTCGTAGATTTATCATGGTCTAGTAACATGACTTCTAGAACACGATTACCGTACCACTCTGGTGCGGATCTTACTCTGGAAGACCTACGAGGTTTGGTAGCAACTTGATCTGCAGTTTCATGATCATCATCATTAACTTCCTCACTAATTGGTGTAGGAATCACTGGAACTGATTTCTGTGATGAACTACTTTCCAATAAGGGAGAAGGTACAATTACCTGATAAAGTTCTACTTTCCTCCCACTCACTTCTTTCGAGAGAAACTTCTTCTCTAGAAAGGATCCATCTTAGCAACGAATAACTTGCCTTCGGATCTGTGATAGAAGGTGTACCCAATAGTTACCTTTGGGTATTCTATGAAGACGCACTTCCCTGATTTGGGTTCGAGCTTATCAGGTTGAAACTTTTTCACATAAGCATCGCAGCGCCAAACTTTTAAGAAACGACAACTTTGGTTTCTTGCTAAACCACAGTTCATACGGCGTCGTCTCAACGGATGTTGATGGTGCCCTATTTAAAGTGAATGCAGCTGTCTCTAATGCATAACCCCAAAACGATAGTGGTAAATCGGTAAGATACATCATAGATCGCACCATATCCAATAAAGTGCGGTTACAACGTTCGGACACACCATAACGTTGTGGTGTTCCAGGTGGCGTGAGCTGTGAAACTATTCCACATTGTTTTATATGAAGGCCAAACTCATAACTTAAATATTCTCCTCCACGATCAGATCGTAGAAACTTTATTTTCTTGTTACGATGATTCTCCACTTCACTCTAAAATTCTTTGAACTTTTCAACTATTTCAGACTTATGTTTCATCAAGTAGATATACCTATATCTGCTCAAATCATCTTGTGAAGGTCAGAAAATAACGATACTTGCCACGAGCATCAACACTCATTGGATCGCATACATCAGTATGTATTATTTCCAATAAGTCAGTAGCTCGTTCCATTGTTCCAGAGAACGGAGTTTTAGTCATCTTGCCCAAAAGGCACGGTTCGCAAGCATCAAATGATTCATAACCAAGTGATTCCGAAAATCCATCTTTATGGAGTTTCTTCATGCGCTTTACACCGATATGACCCAAACGGCAGTGCCACAAATAAGTTGCACTATCATTATTAACTTTGCATCTTGTGGCATCAATATTATGAATATGTGTATCACTACGATCGAGATCCAACAAACTATTTTCATTGGGTGTGTAACCATTGAAGGTCTTATTCATGTAAACAGAATAACAATTATTCTTAAACTTCAAATGAATAACCGTATCGCAATAAACATGATCAAATCATATTCATGCTAAACGCAACCGCCAAATAACATTTATTTAGGTTTAACACTTATCCCGAAAGTTTAGGGAGTGTGCGATGATGATCATATCAATCTTGGAACTACTTCCAACACTCATCATCTCTTCCCCTTCAAATAGTCTCCGTTTATTCTGTAACTCCTGTTTCGAGTTACTAATCTTAGCAACCGAACAAGTATCAAATACTCAGGGGTTACTATAAACACTAGTAAGGCACATATCAATAACCTGTATATCAAATATACCCTTGTTCACTTTGCCATCCTTCTTATCCACCAAATATTCAAGGCATTTCCGCTTCCAGTGACCATTTCCTTTGCAGTGTAAGCACTCAGTTTCAGGCTTTGGTCCAGCTTTGGTCTTCTTCATGGGAGTGACAACTTGTTTGCCATTCTACTTGAAGTTTCCCTTTCTTTCCCTTTGCCCTTTTCTTGAAACTAGTGGTCTTGTCAATCATCAACACTTGATGCTCTTTCTTGATTTCTACCTTCGTTGATTTCAACATCACGAAGAGCTCGGGAATCATTTTCGTCATCCTTTGCATACTATAGTTGATCACGAAGTTCTACTAACTTGGTGACGGTGACTAGAGAACTCTGTCAATCACTATCTTTTCTGGAAGATTAACTCCCACTTGATTCAAGCAATTGTAGTACCCAGACAATCTGAGCACTTGCTCACTAGTTGAGCGATTCTCCTCCATCCTTTAGCTATAGAACTTGTTGGAGACTTCATATCTCTCAACTCGGGTATTTGCTTGAAATATTAACTTCAATTCCTGGAACATCTCATATGGTCCATGACGTTCAAAACGTCTTTGAAGTCCCGATTCTAAGCCGTTAAGCATGATGCACTAAACTATCAAGTAGTCATCATATTGAGCTAGCCAAACGTTCATAACATCTGCATCTGCTCCTGCAATAGGTTTGTCACCTAGCGGTGCATCAAGGACATAATTCTTCTGCGCAGCAATGAGGATAAACCTCAGATCACGGATCCAATCAGCATCATTGCTACTAACATTTTTCAACACAATTTTCTCTAGGAACATATCGAAATAAACATATGAAAGCAACAACGCAAGCTATTGATCTACAACATAATTTGCAAAATACTACCAGGACTAAGTTCATGATAAATTAAAGTTCAATTAATCATATTACTTAAGAACTCCCACTTAGATAGACATCCCTCTAATCCTCTAAGTGATTACGTGATCCATATCAACTACACCATGTCCGATCGTCACGTGAGATGGAGTAGTTTCAACGGTGAACATCAATATGTTGATCATATCTACTATATGATTCATGCTCGACCTTTCGGTCTCCGTGTTCCGAGGCCATATTTGTTATATGCTAGGCTCGTCAAGTTTAACCTGAGTATTCCGCGTGTGCAACTATTTTGCACCCGTTGTATTTGAACGTAGAGCCTATCACACACGATCATCACGTGGTGTCTCAGCACGAAGAACTTTCACAACGGTGCATACTCAGGGAGAACACTTCTTGATTATTTTAGTGAGAGATCATCATAAAATGCTACCGTCAATCAAAGCAAGATAAGATGCATAAAGGATAAACATCACATGCAATCAATATAAGTGATATGATATGGCCATCATCATCTTGTGCTTGTGATCTCCATCTCGGAAGCACCGTCGTGATCACCATCGTCACTGGCGTGACACCTTGATCTCCATCGTAGCATCGTTGTCGTTACGCCATCTATTGCTTCTACGACTATCGCTACCACTTAGTGATAAAGTAAAGCAATTACAGGGCGTTTGCATTTCATACAATAAAGCGACAACCATATGGCTCCTGCCAGTTGCCGATAACTTCGGTTACAAAACATGATCATCTCATACAATAAAATATAGCATCATGTCTTGACCATATCACATCACAACATGCCCTGCAAAAACAAGTTAGACGTCCTCTACGTTGTTGTTGCAAATTTTATGTGGCTGCTACGGGCTGAGCAAGAACCGTTCTTACCTACGCATCAAAACCACAACGATAGTTCGTCAAGTTAGTGCTGTTTTAACCTTCGCAAGGACCGGGCGTAGCCACACTCGGTTCAACTAAAGTTGGAGAAACAGACACCCGCTAGTCACCTGTGTGCAAAGCACGGCGGTAAAACCAGTCTCGCGTAAGCGCACGTGTAATGTCGGTCCGGGCCGCTTCATCCGACAATACCGCTGAACCAAAGTATGACATGCTGGTAAGCAGTATGACTTGTATCGCCCACAACTCACTTGTGTTCTACTCATGCATATAACATCAACGCATAAAACCTAGGCTCGGATGCCACTGTTGGGGAACGTAGTAATTTCAAAATTTCCTACGCACACGCAAGATCATGGTGACGTATATCAATGAGAGGGGAGAGTGTTGTCTACATACCCTGGTAGACCGTAAGCGGAAGCGTTAGCACAAGGCGGTTGATGTAGTCGTACGTCTTCACGGCCCGACCGATCAAGCACCGTAACTACGGCACCTCCGAGTTCTAGCACACGTTCAGCTCGATGACGTCCCTCGAACTCCGATCCAGCCGAGTGTCGAGGGAGAGTACCGTCAGCACGATGGCGTGGTGACGATCTTGATGTTCTACCGTCGCAGGGCTTCGCCTAAGCACTGCTACGATATTATCGAGGTGGACTATGGTGGAGGGGGGCACCGCACACGGCTAAGAGATCCAAGGGATCAATTGTTGTGTCTTTGGTGCTAGCCCTGCCCCTCTATTTATATGTTGAGCCCCGGGGTCGAAACTTGGAGCAAAAGCCTCCTCAAAGTCGGTTTTGCCTGAAAGGCAAGAGTCCCACTCGGACTCCAGGACCAAACGCCACAATCCTTGGCGTCTGGCCCAGACGCCATGGGCCTCGGCGTCTGGCCCAGGGCCAGACGCCAGGGTCTCCGGCATTTGGCCCCCTGGCCTCCGCAAAACCCCTTTTGCACCGACCTAAAGCCTCATGGGCTTGACCCCTTGGCCTAACCATATCATCCAATATATGAATCTTTACGTCTCGACCATTTCGAGACTCCTCGTCATGTCCCCGATCTCATCCGGGACTCCGAACTCCTTCGGTACATCAAAACATGTAAACTCATAATATAACTGTCATCGAAACCTTAAGCGTGCGGACCCTACGGGTTCGATAACAATGTAGACATGACCGAAACACGTTTCCGGTCAATAACCAATAGCGGAACCTGGATGCTCATATTGGCTCCCACATATTCTATGAAGATCTCTATCGGTCAGACCGCATAACAACATACGTTGTTCCCTTTGTCATCGGTATGTTACTTGCCTGAGATTCGATCGTCGGTATCTCTATACCTAGTTCAATCTCGTTACCGGCAAGTCTCTTTAATCGTTCCGTAATACATCATCTCACAACTAACTCATTAGTTGTAATGCTTGCAAGGCTTAAGTGATGTCTATTACCGAGAGGGCCCAGAGATACCTCTCCGACAATCGGAGTGACAAAACCTAATCTCGAAATACGCCAACCCAACATGTACCTTCGGAGACACCTGTAGTACTCCTTTATAATCACCCCGTTACGTTGTGACGTTTGGTAGCACCCAAAGTGTTCCTCCGGTAAACGGGAGTTGCATAATCTCATAGTTACAGGAACATGTATAAGTCATGAAGAAAGCAATAGCAACATACTAAACGATCAAGTGCTAAGCTAACGGAATGGGTCAAGTCAATCACATCATTCTCCTAATGATGTGATCCCGTTAATCAAATGACAACTCATGTCTATGGTTAGGAAACTTAACCATCTTTGATTAACGAGCTAGTCAAGTAGAGGCATACTAGTGACACTATGTTTGTCTATGTATTCACACATGTATTATGTTTCCGGTTAATACAATTCTAGCATGAATAATAAACATTTATCATGAAATAAGGAAATAAATAATAACTTTATTATTGCCTCTAGGGCATATTTCCTTCAGTCTCCCACTTGCACTAGAGTCAATAATCTAGTTCACATCGCCATGTGATTTAACACCAATATTCATATCTGTATATGATTAAAACCCATAGTTCACATCGTCATGTGACCAACACCCAAAGGGTTTACTTGAGTCAATAATCTAGTTCAGATTGCTTATGTGATTAACACCCAAAGAGTACTAAGGTGTGATCATGTTTTGCTCGTGAGAGAAGCTTAGTCAACGGGTCTGTCACATTCAGAGCCGTATGTATTTTGCAAATATTCTATGTCTACAATGCTCTGCATGGAGCTACTCTAGCTGATTGCTCCCACTTTCAATATGTATCCAGATTAAGACTTAGAGTCATCTGGACCAGTGCCAAAACTTGTATCGATGTAACCCTTTACGATGAACCTTTTTGTCACCTCCATAATCGAGAAACATATCCTTATTCCACTAAGGATAATTTTGAGCAATGTCCAGTGATCTACTCCTAGATCACTATTGTATTCCCTTGCCAAAACAGGGCAGAGTATACAATAGGTCTGGTCCATAGCATAACATACTTTTATAGAACCTATGACTGATGCATAGGCAGTGACTTTCATTCTCTTTCTATTTTCTGCTGTGGTCGGGATTTGAGTCTTACTCAATTTCATACCTTTGCAACAGAGGCAAGAACTCTTTCTTTGACTGCTCCATTTTGAACTACTTCAAAATCTTGTCAAGGTATGTACTCATTGAAAATCTTATCAAGCATCTTGATGTATCTCAATAGATCTTGACGCTCAATATGTGAGTAGCTTTGCCGAGGTCTTTCTTTGCAAAAACTCTTTTTAAACACTCCTTTATGCTTTGCAGAATAATTCTACATTATTTATGATCAACAATATGTCATTCACATATACTTATCAGAAATGTTGTAGTGCTCCCACTCACTTTCTTGTAAATACAGGCTTCACCGCAAGTCTGTATAAAACTATATGCTTTGATCAACTTATCAAAGCGTATATTCCAACTCTGAGATGCTTGCACCAGTCCATAGATGGATCGCTGGAGCTTGCACATTTTGTTAGCACCTTTAGGATTGACAAAACCTTCTGGTTGTATCATATACAACTCTTCTTTAATAAATCCATTAAGGAATGTAGTTTTGACATCCATTTGCCAAATTTCATAAAATGTGGCAATTGCTAACATGATTCGGGCAGACTTTTAAGCATCGATACGAGTGAGAAAATCTCATTGTATTCAACACCTTGAACTTTGTCAAAAACCTTTTTCGACAATTCTAGCTTTGTAGATAGTAACACTACTATCAGGGTCCGTCTTCCTCTTGAAGATCCATTTATTTTCTATGGCTTGCCGATCATCGGGCAAGTCCACCAAAGTCCACACTTTGTTCTCATACATGGATCCCATCTCAGATTTCATGGCCTCAAACCATTTTGCGGAATCTGGGCTCATCATCGCTTCCTCATAGTTCGCAGATTTATTAGGGTCTAATAACATGACTTCCATAACACGATTACCGTACCACTCTGGTGCGGATCTTACTCTGGAAGACCTATGAGGTTTGGTAGCAACTTGATCTGCAGTTTCATGATCATCATCATTAACTTCCTCACTAATTGGTGTAGGAATCACTGGAACTGATTTCTGTGATGAACTACTTTCCAATAAGGGAGAAGGTACAATTACCTGATCAAGTTCTACTTTCCTCCCAAACACTTCTTTCGAGAGAAACTTCTTCTCTAGAAAGGATCAATCTTAGCAACGAATAACTTGCCTTCAGATCTGTGATAGAAGGTGTACCCAATAGTTACCTTTGGGTATTCTATGAAGACGCACTTCCCTGATTTGGGTTCGAGCTTATCAGGTTGAAACTTTTTCACATAAGCATTGCAGCGCCAAACTTTTAAGAAACGACAACTTTGGTTTCTTGCTAAACCACAGTTCATAAGGCGTCGTCTCAATGGATGTTGATGGTGCCCTATTTAAAGTGAATGGAGCTGTCTCTAATGCATAACCCCAAAACGATAGTGGTAAATCGGTAAGATACATCATAGATCGCACCATATCCAATAAAGTGCGGTTACGACGTTCGGACGCACCATAACGTTGTGGTGTTCCAGGTGGCGTGAGCTGTGAAACTATTCCACATTGTTTTATATGAAGGCCAAACTCATAACTTAAATATTCTCCTCCATGATCAGATTGTAGAAACTTTATTTTCTTGTTACGATGATTCTCCACTTCACTCTGAAATTCTTTGAACTTTTCAACTATTTCAGACTTATGTTTCATCAAGTAGGTATACCTATATCTGCTCAAATCATCTTGTGAAGGTCAGAAAATAACGATACTTGCCACGAGCATCAACACTCATTGGATCGCATACATCGATATGTATTATTTCCAATAAGTCAGTAGCTCGTTCAATTGATCCGGAGAACGGAGTTGTAGTCATCTTTCCCAAAAGGCACGGTTCGCAAGCATCAAATGATTCATAACCAAGTGATTCCGAAAATCCATCTTTATGGAGTTTCTTCATGCGCTTTACACCGATATGAGCCAAACGGCAGTGCCACAAATAAGTTGCACTATCATTATTAACTTTGCATCTTATGGCATCAATATTATGAATATGTGTATCACTATGATCGAGATCCAACAAACTATTTTCATTGGGTGTGTAACCATCGAAGGTCTTATTCATGTAAACAGAATAACAATTATTCTTAAACTTCAAATGAATAACCGTATCGCAATAAACATGATCAAATCATATTCATGCTCAACGCAAACGCCAAATAACATTTATTTAGGTTTAACACTTATCCCGAAAGTTTAGGGAGTGTGCGATGATGATCATATCAATCTTGGAACTACTTCCAACACTCATCGTCTCTTCCCCTTCAACTAGTCTCTGTTTATTCTGTAACTCCTGTTTCGAGTTACTAATCTTAGCAACCGAACAAGTATCAAATACTCAGGGGTTACTATAAACACTAGTAAGGCACATATCAGTAACCTGTATATCAAATATACCCTTGTTCACTTTGCCATCCTTCTTATCCACCAAATATTCAAGGCATTTCCGCTTCCAGTGACCATTTCCTTTGCAGTGTAAGCACTCAGTTTCAGGCTTTGGTCTTCTTCACGGGAGTGACAACTTGTTTGCCATTCTACTTGAAGTTTCCCTTTCTTTCCCTTTGCCCTTTTCTTGAAACTAGTGGTCTTGTCAATCATCAACACTTGATGCTCTTTCTTGATTTCTACCTTCGTTGATTTCAACATCACGAAGAGCTCAGGAATAATTTTCGTCATCCTTTGCATACTATTGTTCATCACGAAGTTCTACTAACTTGGTGATGGTGACTAGAGAACTCTGTCAATCACTATGTTATCTGGAAGATTAACTCCCACTTGATTCAAGCGATTGTAGTACCCAGACAATCTGAGCACTTGCTCACTGGTTGAGCGATTCTCCTCCATCCTTTAGCTATAGAACTTGTTGGAGACTTCATATATCTCAACTCGGGTATTTGCTTGAAATATTAACTTCAATTCCTGGAACATCTCATATGGTCCATGACGTTCAAAACGTCTTTGAAGTCCCGATTCTAAGCCGTTAAGCATGATGCACTAAACTATCAAGTAGTCTTCATATTGAGCTAGCCAAACGTTCATAACGTCTGCATCTTCTCCTGCAATAGGTTTGTCACCTAGCGTTGCATCAAGGACATAATTCTTCTGCGCAGCAATGAGGATAAACCTCAGATCACGGATCCAATCCGCATCATTGCTACTAACATTTTTCAACACAATTTTCTCTAGGAACATATCAAAATAAACATATGAAAGCAACAACGCAAGCTATTGATCTACAACATAATTTGCAAAATACTACCAGGACTAAGTTCATGATAAATTAAAGTTCAATTAATCATATTACTTAAGAACTCCCACTTAGATAGACATCCCTCTAATCCTCTAAGTGATTACGTGATCCATATCAACTACACCATGTCCGATCGTCACGTGAGATGGAGTAGTTTGAACGGTGAACATCAATATGTTGATCATATCTACTATATGTTGAACATCAATATGTTGATCATCTCATACAATAAAATATAGCATCACGTCTTGACCATAACACATCACAACATGCCCTACAAAAACAAGTTAGACGTCCTCTACGTTGTTGTTGCAAATTTTACGTGGCTGCTACGGGCTGAGCAAGAACCGTTCTTACCTACCCATCAAAACCACAATGATAGTTCGTCAAGTTAGTGCTGTTTTAACCTTCGCAAGGACTGGGCGTAGCCACACTCGGTTCAACTAAAGTTGGAGAAACAGACACCCGGTAGTCACCTGTGTGCAAAGCACGGCGGTAAAACCAGTCTCGCGTAAGCGTACGCATAATGTCGGTCCGGGCCGCTTCATCCGACAATACCGCTGAACCAAAGTATGACATGCTGGTAAGCAGTATGACTTGTATTGCCCACAACTCACTTGTGTTCTACTCGTGCATATAACATCAACGCATAAAACCTAGGCTCGGATCCCATTGTTGGGGAACGTAGTAATTTCAAAATTTCCTACGCACACGCAAGATCATGGTGACGTATATCAACAAGAGGGGAGAGTGTTGTCTACATACCCTGGTAGACCGTAAGCGGAAGCGTTCGCACAAGGCGGTTGATGTAGTCGTATGTCTTCACGGCCCGACCGATCAAGCACCGTAACTACGACACCTCCCAGTTCTAGCACACATTCAGCTCGATGACGTCCCTCGAACTCCAATCCAGCCGAGTGTCGAGGGAGAGTTCCGTCAGCACGACGGCGTGGTGACGATCTTGATGTTCTACCATCGCAGGGCTTCACCTAAGCACCGCTACGATATTATCTTCAGGTGGACTATGGTGGAGGGGGGCACCACACACGGCTAAGAGACCCAAGGGATCAATTGTTGTGTCTTTGGTGCTAGCCCTGCCCTCTATTTATATGTTGAGCCCCGGGGTCGAAACTTGGAGCAAAAGCCTCCTCAAAGTCGGTTTTGCCCGAAAGGCAAGAGTCCCACTCGGACTCCAGGACCAAACGCCACAATCCTTGGCGTCTGGCCCAGACGCCATGGGCCTCGGCGTCTGGCCCAGGGCCAGACGCCAGGGTCTCCGGCATTTGGCGCCCTGGCCTCCTCAAAACCCCTTTTGCACCGACCTAAAGCCTCATGGGCTTGACCCCTTGGCCTAACCATATCATCCAATATATGAATCTTTACGTCTCGACCATTTCGAGACTCCTCATCATGTCCCCGATCTCATCCGGGACTCCGAACTCCTTCGGTACATCAAAACATGTAAACTCATAATATAACTATCATCGAAACCTTAAGCGTGCGGACCCTACGGGTTCGAGAACAATGTAGACATGACCGAAACACGTTTCCGGTCAATAACCAATAGCGGAACCTGGATGCTCATATTGGCTCCCACATATTCTATGAAGATCTTTATCGGTCAGACCGCATAACAACATACGTTGTTCCCTTTGTCATCGGTATGTTACTTGCCTGAGATTCGATCGTCGGTATCTCAATACCTAGTTCAATATCGTTACCGGCAAGTCTCTTTAATCGTTCCGTAATACATCATCTCACAACTAACTCATTAGTTGTAATGCTTGCAAGGCTTAAGTGATGTGTATTACCGAGAGGGCCCAGAGATACCTCTCCGACAATCGGAGTGACAAAACCTAATCTCGAAATACGCCAACCCAACATGTACCTTCGGAGACACCTGTAGTACTCCTTTATAATCACCCCGTTACATTGTGACGTTTGGTAGCACCCAAAGTGTTCCTCCGGTAAACGGGAGTTGCATAATCTCATAGTTACAGGAACATGTATAAGTCATGAAGAAAGCAATAGCAACATACTAAACGATCAAGTGCTAAGCTAACGGAATGGGTCAAGTCAATCACATCATTCTCCTAATGATGTGATCCCGTTAATCAAATGACAACTCACGTCTATGGTTAGGAAACTTAACCATCTTTGATTAACGAGCTAGTCAAGTAGAGGCATACTAGTGACACTATGTTTGTCTATGTATTCACACATGTATTATGTTTCCGGTTAATACAATTCTAGCATGAATAATAAACATTTATCATGAAATAAGGAAATAAATAATAACTTTATTATTGCCTCTAGGGCATATTTCCTTCACAAATAAACCGATAAAACCGATCAAAAATAATAAAAAAAACTCGGTTTTTTTTAAAAACCGAAGTGGTTTAAAAAAAAAGGCGTCATCGGCGGCGGCGGTACCTCCGGCGGGGTCCTCCGGCGAGGCGGGGCGGCTCCGGCGGGGTTGGCTAGGGGCGGCGGGGCTCCGGCGGCGGCGGGTCGGCTCCGATAG